>NW_008246071.1:1079852-1108423 GCF_000281045.1 Saprolegnia diclina VS20
CCACGACCGACAACGACTACAAGCACGACCGAGGTACCGGAGCGAAGCACGTACGCGACCATCTTGGACACCGGAGCAACGAAACACCGACCGACTGACCGTAGGCTACGAAAACGACCGAGGTACCGGAGCGGAGCACATGAACGCACTGAAGAAGGGCCTGACTACCACGACCCACATGTAGCATTCGCACGGCTAAATGTTGAATTCCAAGACGACGACAACTGATATCGACACGCCGTTTGCACGTACTACAAGCCAGAAGCTGCGCCCGTCGACAGCTGTCGGTCGCTCCAGACTGCTTCGAGCTGGGACCGACTCCCTTGTCCACCGAAACTACGACACGGTTGGCGCTCTAATGGTCGGCGGTCGACGCGCATGGCGCTCGACGCAGAGTCGGGTGGTGGCTTGGCTGCTACGCCAGTCACCGAGTAGATGCAGGCCACATACCACGCATCGGGAAGAGGACGCCGAGCTTAATGGCGCATAGTTGGTAGTCGCCGAGGAAGACCCGGCCTAAGGTGATGAACTTAGCGCGGCAAGAGAGGGATTCGTCATTAGGTTATCGTCTTGGGGACTACGTTGCAAATCTCCGACTGCAGAGAAAAAGCCACGCCAGGGATGCAGCGTGTTCTGATTGGTGAAAATGTCCCGTATCTATTTCCACCAATCGAACGCGCCGACTATATTTTCTCGCCTTCAGATTGGCCTTTGAAAGCTTGGGACAAGTTGCCGTTGCGAGAACCATTGCCCATCGCTTTGATGCGCGATTGGTCGAGAATTTCTGGCCTTCTCGATTGTAACCGGTTCAAGAGCCGTAAGGTTAGCCGGTAGCCGGTAGCCGGTTCTGCCAACTGGTATTGATAAGATCTGACTGCCTGCCAGCATGAGCGACGCAGGCGATGCGAAGGCGAAGCGCTGGTTCCCGCTCGAGTCGAACCCGCAGGTCATGAACGAGTACGCCAAGCGCATGGGCCTTCCTGCGGACTCAGCCTTTGAGTTCTGCGACGTCTACAGCACCGAAGACTGGGCCCTCGACATGGTGCTCCGCCCCGTCCTCGCCGTCATCATGCTCTTCCCGATCAAGACGCATGTACGTGGGTATGTAGCATGGCGCGGTTCATCATGGCTTCGTTAGACAGAGGCGTACGCCAAGGAGGAGCGGCAGCGCATCGAAGTGTCGGGCCAAGTCGTGTCGCCCAACGTCTACTACATGAAGCAAACCGTCGGTACGCGACTCCTCAATGTGGATCCCGGTTCCTAACGCGACGTAGGCAACGCCTGTGGCACTGTCGGCATCTTGCACGCGCTTGGCAACGTGGGCGACTACGTGGCCTACCGTACGTCTGTCGGCGGTCTCGACATTGCCCTCGAGTGTCCCTCTAGAACCGGGCAGCTTCTTGCAGACGTTCTTTGAAAAGACGCGCACCAAGACGCCTGACGAGATTGCTGTGATTCTCGAGGGCGACGACGAGGTAGTACATGTGCAATGACCGTTGTCCTATCGCGAGAATGCCCATATTGCCGAGTAGCTCGAAGAGACACATGCGTCAGCAGCCCAGGAAGGGCAATCCGAGGTACATGCACCTCTGCTCGCATCATTGTCGACCCCCTTTGCCCATATGTCGTAGCAACTGGAACACGTGGACGACCCGATCAACACGCACTTTGTGTGTTTTTGGTAATCGCCACGTCACGTGTATGTGGCGTTGACATGCCGACTAGCACGGTGGACGGCCATCTCTACGAGCTCGACGGGCGCAAGGCCTTTGCGATCAACCACGGCCCGTCATCGCGCGAGACGCTTCTCGAGGTAGCTTGGCACTTGCTCTATGGTTCCTCATGTTGCTCGGCTCAGGATGCGTGCCGCGTGATCCAGTCGTTCATGCAGCGCGATGCTGGCGAGGTGCGCTTCACGATCGTCGCCCTTGCGTCCAAGTCCCACGACTAAGATGGACGCCGTATCATGATGCCGGAGAAGAATTTGCCGACGACGAACTTGTATTTCGCGTCTAATAAATTACGAGCCGAAGCAGGAGGTTGCCGACGTCGCCAACGTAGACGGCACCAGATCCGTTGACGACCAGCGAGACGGGGTTGCCAAACGATCCGTTGAGACCGTCGGCGTTACCGTAGAGGCCATTGCCAAACACATTGCGTTGCGTGCCATTGAGGTCGAACGTCTCGACCGTATTCGAGTACGTGTCGACAACGTAGAGCGTCGTGTTGACGAGGAAGATACCGGAGGGCGCCATGAAGCTCGTGACGTTGCCGCCACCGCTCGTGGGGTAAAAGCCGGTCGCGAGGAGCGTCGCGACGTTGGTTGTGGCGATTTCGATGCGGCGGATCGCGTGGTTGTAGTAGTCGCACACGTACAGATACTTGGCGAGCGCATCGACAGCCATGGATCGAATGCCGTTGAAGCGCGCGCCGGCCCCGTTACCGTCGGCGTACCCCCGCAGCATGTTGCCAGCGAGCACAAACGTGCTGCCATCCGTCTGGATCTACATGCGCTGTCAGACTATGACAGTACACAAGTCGTCGACGTACGACTTGGATGAATGTGCCGTAGCCAACATAGACCACCCCATGGAGGTCGACAGCGACCGAGATCGGAGCATTTGCGAGCGCCGCGTCCATGTTGTCGTCAAACCCGCCGGCTACAACCCCACCGGACAAGGATTCGCTGAGGAGGGTCGTGACGAGGCCGTTCGCGATCTTGCGTACATCCAAGCTGTCCCGGTCCGCGACGTACACCGAGCCAAAGCGATCGACGGCGATACCGCACGGGTATCGGAATTGCGCGGTGGCGATAGGGCCGTTCACCTCTCTAGTGCATGGATCAGACGAGAGCTCCTGAGATTGCGTAACGAACCCGTAGTCGCCCGTGCCAGCCAAGACATGCAGCGTCGTGTCGTTCAGCACGTAGATCTGGTTGGTCGCAGCGCTGGCGATATAGATAATGCCGTCGGGGTCAATGGCCATGGCGACGGCTTTGATGCCGCTGAGCAGCGTCACGATAAAGGGCTGGCCCCCGGCGCAACACACGGGCGACGGTGAATTCGTGTTGCCAAACACAAAGATGAGCACGATGCCGGCCACGATGCACGTCGCGAGGAGTAGGAGCAAGCATTGCCGCGTGCGCTTGAAGATCTGCCGCCGCCGGTTCACGAACGACGCCTTCTCTTGCAGCATGCGCATGCTCTGGGCGCGGTGCAAGATGCTCGCGCGCTTTTCCTTGTGGCTCGTTGCCCGCGTGGATGGTACCTTGTATTTGATGCTCGTGCGCAGATGGCGATCAACGTGGTCGAGCGTCGGGAGGATCTTGGACGTGGTTGAATTCATATGGAAGGTTGATGTCATGGGCTTGGGCACGAGGTCGATGCGCGTCGACGCGAGGTCCTTCTTGGACGTCGGCGCACTCGTGGCGTTCTCGCTGGGCGGCGCCGACTCGCGCCGGAACGACGTGATGACGCTGCGTCGCTTGACCGACGACGACTGCGTGTCCAGCGGCGTCAGCCGGTGTACCTTGGTGATGGCTATCGGCGGGTCCGCCGGTCCGTCGGCCATCCTCCTCGTCGCAACGCCCGGATCAACTATTAACGCCCGTCGTTACGACGATATATCGGCCCAAAATAGCTCGCCACATAATAATAGTGTCTCGACCTTAGCTCGAGTTGAAATATTAGAGCGCGCATCCCCGTAGTACCTACTCGCACAGGCCCAAAGGACGCCGTAAATACGCGAGAATCCCGTCGGCAGGAGGACTTGAACCCACAAGCGCGCGGCTGGAGCTTGCCTTTTTTGGAATGGGCGCCAATTTCGCGCCGGATACACGAATTGTCCGGATACGGGATTTCAAAGCTGCACTTGACCGCGGAGTTTCGATTCGGCGAGCAGGATGAGCGCCCGCAGCGCTGTCCGAGTCGAGGTCGATGGGCCCGAGGTGAAGGCCAAGCCTGCGAAGCGGTCGCCCCTGAGCGCGCTCTCGGTGAGCGACGTGAGCAACCAGGCCAAGCGGCCGCGCCTCGAGGACGCGCCGGTGAGCCCTGCCGTGAGCGAGCCCGCCATTGACGACGACGACGACGAGCGCCCCGACGAGGTCAATGCAGCCTGGCTCGACATGTGCTACGCGCTTTTGGCTCGGAAACGTGGCATGAAAGGGCTGCCGGCGGCCAAGCTCCCGGTGCTTGCCATCTCGACGGTCGCGATCGAGCGGCCCGCCATGGCATTGTCAGCAGCCGACATCGGGCCCGAGTCGCGGGAAGCAGACATTGAAGTGCTTGCTGAGCAGCTGCACAAGGAGAGCCATGCCTCGACGACGTGCTGCGGGTGCAAGACGGGCTGTCTCAAGCTGTACGATCTGTGTACTCGTACGCTGTGGAGCTCATGCGGTTGCATAGGTATTGCCGATGCTTTCTCACAAAAGGCTTTTGTACACCGCAATGCGGCTGTACGAGCTGTATGAACACACGAACATCGACCGATCGCCTCAGCGCGATTACAGCCCATTTGAAAAACAACATCCACGCCTTCCGATCCTCGACGGCGCCGGCGACCATGAGCCATGGGAAGCTCGGGCCCGCGCCGTCGGCCTCGATCCGCCACCAGTTTATTCCGCTCGTTCCAAACGTACGCGTCGGCGTCATGTCGATCCATAGCTCACGGCCACACTCTTAGGTCGGTGCGAACGCGATCACGTGTCGCTGTAAAAAGTCCAAGTGCTCAAAAAAGTACTGCGACTGCTACCAAGCCGGCGTGCCGTGCGGCCCCAAGTGCCAATGCCGCGACTGCTGCAACCATACGCCGCAGGAAACCAATGTCAAGCAAGTCCTCTACGCGCACGACACGATCAAGGTGCTCGTGACGCGCAAGCCACGGCAAAACACCATCACCAAGTCGGTGCGAGTACAACTCTAAGTCGCCACCTTCCTCATATATCTATATACAATCGGCGGCTCTTTACGTGCTTACGACGTTTCGCGCGAAATGAGGCGGCGCCACGTATTTTCCTGGACTTCGTTTTGGAGAATCTCGTAGATCTGCGTACAGCCTTCCATCGCTGTCGTCATGAGCGACTATGTCGCAGTATAAGACTTCGCCATATGCATCGCAACAACGTACTTCGAAAATCTCGAGCGGCAGTTTGCATTCCATTTGCACGAGCGTGAGCTACGAGATGGCGATGAGTGCATGGATGCAGGAGGATATGGGATACCTTGTCGTTGCGCGGGGTCAAGGCGACCGCAAGGTCGGGGCACCGGGCGTTTTGCTCGGTTTGGTTCAAGTCTATCGTACGGGCGTGAGCTATCGCGGCGTCGGACAAGCATCGTGTACCGCAGAGAAGCGTTTGCTGAATGTAGCCGGCCGAGCAGGCCACGACAAAGTCCTTCATGGCAATGCCAGCATCGACCAGCGCCAGCGTGACCGCGTTGATACACGCCGCGAGCTCGCCTAGATGCCGTCTATGAGTGCTGCAGACGCACAGCAACGACGTACCGCCATCGGCGTGGAGCACTTGCACAAAAATGTCGATCTGGGACCGCGGGTACAAATGAGTTGAGATGTTGGCCTCGAAAATCTGCAGAATCGCGAGCGATGTCTCGAGCTTCTTGCGGTCCGCCTTGTGCGTGACCTTGCGCTCGCTCGTCGCGAACGGCGCCTGCGTCACCTCGCACGTAACGCGCGCCTTGGTCTCCGCCGCCTCCTCGGCGGTCTTGCGCCCCGTGTGCTCCTTGGGGCCGTAGACGACCGCCATGACTTTGGTCTGGCCCTGCTCGACGTACGCAGAGCCGTCAACACGCTGGAAGAGACCGAACTTGGCGCGGACGCGGCGAACTTCGTTGGGCCGGCGGCCATCGACCCGGAGGCCCGCGACGCTCACAAACTCCTTCATGCTGTGATCCAATATGGCTGGCATTTTGATTGGACGCCGATGAAAATAGGACTTTCGGTCATATCCGAACACTAATGTCCTACATCAGGACATGAAGCCTGGGACAAGATGATGGCGTCGATCGAAGGTCGGCAAATCGGCCCGGATCTCTGCTTGGCCGCAACCAACACAATCCATGCGACCATCGCTTGGCGGCTATCGCAGCGCGCAGCTTGCACAAAGGTAGACATCCTCACACGCCGACGTTCGCTCTCGCGGTGCCACGCGTCGCCTCGCAGCTCGTTGCGCCAGCGATGACGATACACCTATTAGGAGGCAGCAGGAACGAGCCAGAGAGTGATGCGCATTTTATTGGCGCCGTGGGACAGGTCGACCGCCTTGATGCACATCAAAAGTGTGGCGATCTCCGCCGTCGAGAGCCAGGCCCACGCCGTGTTTTCTGCGTCCTGCGCTTCATGGAGACACTAAGATCTATATGCATCGGTACCGTTGGACGCGGCTGCTCGCAACGACCCCCCGTAAGCGCTTGCCCTTGGCGTGCGGCCATCGTCGGTGTGGGATTGGTCGTACGAACGGGCCAATCGCGGCCGCCCGTTTGCGTGTCAACGCGGTATCCGGATTTCGAGAACGCACCACGGACCAAGCGAGGTAATAAAATTCAGCGATGCGTGTCATCGAATAAAATTACGCGCTTCAACATGGTTGGTGGATGAGGTTGACACGCCGGGGCGCAGATATTCGAAGGATCGCGCGCCTCCTCGCAAGAACGTAGTCGTCGTGGTAATAATAATCGACGGGAAGGATCCCGACTTAAAAGTTATAATAGGGTCGTGGCGTCCGTGGGGTCTATCTAGTTGTTTTTTAGTGTACGGGTTGGTCCCGCTCGCGATGGAGGCCGAGGAGCGACTTGGCCGCGAGGATCTCGAGGTCTCGAAAGCCACTCTTGACGACCACGTCCTTGCGTGCGTCCGACCACGTGTCCGAATCGCCAGAGTCGCCGCTCGCCTCGGCGTCCGTCGGCTCGCGCTTCATGCGCTTGACCACTTTTTCGGGCACCGAGTTGAACCGGAAGCTGTCGTCTTCGTCCACAGACGCACTGCGCGGTGACGTTGGCGGTGACGATGGCGCAACGAACGTAATGTTGGACGGCACATCGAGCTTCGCGCCGCGCGGCCCGCCACGGCCTGTCGAGAGAAAGTTCTTGACTTCGACGCCCGACTGCCGCAGCACAGGCTGCCATAGTCGTTTCCGCGCGTTCGTAAACCAGTTGGAGAGCTGCTTGACCTCGATGCCGGCCTCGGCCGCGAGCTCCTCCTTCTCTTCCTCGCTCGGGTACGGGTGCGCAAAGTGCTCGGGCGAGAACATCCACGCCTTTAACACGTTCTTCGCCTCGGGGTTGAGCGTCCCTCGTCGCGTGCCCTTCTTGCGCTTCCCAAAGTCGGCGTCCATCATCTTGTTCTCGCTCGGGCTCGTTTCCGGGAACGGCGGCGGCGGTGTGTAGTGGAGTGGCGTCTCGCATGCCGCCGGAATCTTGAGTGCCGTGAGCTTCTTCTCGACCGAGATGTACGGTTCGAGCGCGCGCATGTGCGCAGCGTCGCGCCATGTATCGCACGTAGTCCCCGAGACTTTGAGTTGCAGCTGGCTCGGGTGCGCGGGCGGCGTCGGGCTCGGGCGTCGGGGCGGCGTCGTAAACTCGGTCGCTGGCGTCGGGCTCACGGGCCGCGTGTTGATCGTGTCCAGCGTGAGCTTGGTCGTTGTCTTGAGCTTGTCCATGCTGGTCTCCTGTGATGCGCTGTGGTCCGTGTCTCAAGCGTTCGCTAATCAGTTGAGTGCTTGATGGCTTTTTTGTGAGTGATTTGGAAACTGGGCAATAAAACACGTAGAAGATTACTTAGAGAGCTTTTGTATGGGCAATACGTTCGATTCGGTGCCTTTGACCACCGTCGCTCGCCCATCAGTGCGTACATTGTCCATTCGAATGTACGCCTCTACTTGCTCTTAGTATGCATGCGAGATTGTACGTGTACATTCGCCGTACGCACCACGTCCGGCCGTTGTGTTGGTTTCCCAACGTGTTCTGTTGCATTCACGCCACTCAACTACAAGCCGCAAGGTTTGTGTTTAAAACCTGTTCAAAACGTAATGTTCGATGTCTCATCGCTGTAACAACACCGTTCCTCTGCAAACCTTATATCGGCGGTGCCGCCCCTTCCGGCGCTGTGATAACCTTCGGCATGTCCGGAAGATTCGCTGATTGGCAAGTGAAAGGCCCGCGTTCGGAAATCGAAGGATCCCGCCGTCCGATGGCCATCAAAACCCGCCCTTCGATATCGAATGATACGCCTGCGAAGCGTCGGACACGCCGCGCGCGCCAAGATCGCGGGTCTGACGGCGTCCCGCGCTAACCTCGGCAGCCACGTCTCTAGCCTGCCGATGCATATAGCGTGCGCATCATCGCGACCTTGAAGCTGTGCCCATACTGTTCTTTTGGCGGTTGCCGCACCGGTCGTCCAACGGTACCCAATTCGGGCCATCCTGGCGGAGCCTGTCAAGAAAGCACCAACAGCATCGCATGCAGCGACGACTCGGTTCTTTGTTTGATGTCAAACGACGCGACTGTGGTGTCCTGTCAGCGAAGGCCGGTGAAGCGACGGTGACTAACACCACTGTACTTGAACCCGACTACACTTGTATATTCGAGAACACGAAATCATCCGAGAAGGCGCGGCGAGCCGAGTGTATTGGTGGCTGGACTTGGTCGCGTAGCCTTCTGTAATGTATAAGGCCTCGCTGACAAAGCAGCCTTCCTACTAGTATGACTTGGGAGGGCGCCCCATATCGGGTTCGATGCGTGTCATGATCCGTTGACTAGCATGCGTAGAGAAAGCGCGCGGGCAAGCTCGCGTGTCGTATCCGGCACCGTATCCGGATGGCTGATCCGGCGATCAAAGACAAGTTTGGACCCCACGAGGACGACGACGACGGGTATGGACTGGGCGAAGCTGCTATCGCCCCATCAAGGGACCGACTGGACCTTGGCGGAGGACGCGGCCTTGGCCGTCCAGCTCAAGCTCTTCTCGCAGACGCTCCTCGCGCGGACCAAGGCGCTCGAGAACTCGATCTGGGAGCTCGGACGGGACGCGGAGCGCGCAGACGTGCGGCTCAACAACTCGATCAACCAGTTCTTAATGCTGAGCGACAGCCAATTCATTGAGAACCGCGTGTACGAAGAAGAGGAAGACGATGTGGTCGTGGCACCGGCGGACGCGGACGGAGCGGCGCAGCCGACGAGCGACGACAAGCCGGTCGAGCCCGAGCCGGCCAAGGACGAGCCGGCCAAGAAGAAGGACATCCAGGTCGTCGATCAGTATCGGTACGCCCGTTGCGATGTACTACATGTGTCTGATGCACATGCGATTAGGGCGGCGCTGGAGATGGGCATGACCGCCATGAAGCTCTTCTCGGTCGGCAACGACGAGGACGACGATGTCGTCGACATTTACAACGAGCGTCCATTGCCGTTTGTCATTGGCACGAAGGAGTTTCTCGAGGATGAGTACTTGGGCCTCGGCGCGGCGCCCGACTCGGACACGGACGACGACGGCAGCGAGGCGTACAGCAGCTCGGACGTCTCGGAGAGCGAGGACGAGTCGGAAGAGGAAGAGTCCGAGTCGGAAGAAGACGGGTCAGACGAAGATGAATCGGAAGATGACGAAGACGAGGTGCAGCACGATAGCAGTGCACGCCCTCGACCGCCAATGCCGCCGATGCCGCCAAAGCCAGCGGCTGCCCACGTCGACGACTCGGACGACTCGGACGACTCGGAAGACCTTTTCGGCTTCAAGCCGTCGACGGCGTCCAAGCCTGCGCCGCCCAAGCGCGGTGGCCTCTTTGGCGTGGACAGCGACGACGAGAGCGAGGCGTCGGGCCACGATGGACACCACTCGTCGCTCTTTGCCGCCCAAGAAACAAAGACTGGTGACTTGTTTGACGGTCGTGCGGCGCCACCGCCAGCTGCACCTACGGCCCGCCCGCCCGTGAACGACCTCTTCAGCGAGCTCAAGGCCTCGGCCGCAGCCCGGCAGCAACCCAAGCCAGCGTCGACCGGCCAAGCGCTGTTTGGCGAAAGCGACAGCGACGCCGAATCGACGAGCAGCGGCCTTTTTGGCTGCCAGTCAACTGTCAACATGTCTCGAAAGGCGTCCCTTCCGCCGGCCACGAAACCAGCGTTCGACGTGGATTCCGACTCGGAGTCGAGCTTGTTTGGGTCCTCGCGTGCGCAGCCCAAGGCGCCGGTTGTCCCCGCACCAACGGCAGCGCCGTCCCTGCCGCCGCCGCAGCAATCGAAGCGACTCTTTGGCGACACCAGTGACGACGACGATGACTCGATGGGCCTCTTTGGCCGCCCGGCAGCCAAATCGACGCCGGCTGCGCCCGTCGCGGCACCGCCCGTGTCGGCACCCCCTGCCGCGCCAAAAAAACCGGCCATGTTTGACAGCGACAGCGACGACGACGACCATGGTGGCTTATTTGGCGCACCGAAAAGCAAGCCGACAAATGCGGCAGCTCCGATGGACACGAAACCGGCGGCCCCGATGGCTCCGGTGCCGCCACGAATGACACCGGCCGCCAAGCCAAACACCCTCTTTGGCAACGACAGTGATGACAGCGACGACGACGGCGGTGGCTTGTTTGGGGCGCCCAAGGCGGCGCCGACACCCTCGATTGCGGTACCGCCACCAAAACCTGTCGCGCCACAGCCCCCAGTGGTCTCGCAGCCCCCAGTGGTCTCGCAGCCTCCTGTGGTCTCGCAGCCTCCTGTGGTCTCGCAGCCTCCCGTGGTCGCGCCTGTGGCGACGAGGGCGCCGTCGAAAGCGTCCAACCTATTTGGCGGCTCTGATGACGACAGTGATGACGATGGTGGCCTCTTTGGCAAGCCGCCGCCGGCCAAGCCTACGATGGTCACAATCACCGAGACGACAACAACGACGACGACGACGACGATCGCGCCGCAGACGCGACTGCACAGTTTATTTAAATCCGACGAGGTCGACGCGAGTGCGTCAAGCGCGAGTCTCTTTGGGACGCCGCAGCGGCCGTCGTCGCGCAAAAACTTGTTTGCGCCCGAGCCCAAGACGTCGAGTACGCTCTTTGGCGACGACAGCGATAACGAGTCGACGGCCAGCGGCCTCTTTGGGTCGTCCAACAAGAAGCCGGCGCCGGTCGTCGCACCACCGGTGGTGGCTGCGCCAGCCGTCATTGTGCCCAAGCCGATCGCGCAGCCGCCCAAAGCGGTTGTGCCCCCGAAACAGGAGAGCGACGACGAGTGGAGCGACGACGATAGCAATGGTGGTGGGCTCTTCGGACGCGCGTCCTCGAGTCTGCAACCCAAACCTACGCCCGCTCCGTCCACGGCCTCCACGTCGAATTTGTTTGGCCAGCCCATGGCGGCGCCCGCGCCCCAGGCAAGCCTCTTTGGGGCGCCGTCGGCAGCGACACTGCAACCCGTAGCGTCGCTTCAGCCTGCTGCGTCGCTCTACTCTGCTGCCTCTCTGCAACCGGCGGCTTCCCTTCAAGCGGCGGCGCCCCTACAGCCTGCGGCGTCTCCACAGCCCGCAATGGTAGTCCAGCCCAGCAACACAAGTCTCTTTGGTCAACCGTTGACTGCTGCGCCGGCGCAAGCTAGCCTCTTTGGCGCATCGTCCTCGTCGAGTTCGCTTTTCGGGGCGGCGCCATCGTCGAGTCCGCCGCTGCCGACGGCCGCCGGGTCGTCCCTCTTTGGTTCGGCACCGTCTACTGGCCCATCGCTCCCAACTGCGACAAGCTCGTCTCTCTTTGGCTCGATTTCAACGTCGGGCCCACCGGCTCCCGCTGCCAGCAACTCTTCCCTCTTCGGTGCGGCTCCGTCGTCGAGCACGGCGTCCCTATTTGGCGCGTCGGCAAGTCCGGCTTTGCCGACGGCTGCGGGCTCTTCCCTCTTCGGCTCGGCGCCGTCGTCGGGTCCTCCGTTGCCGACGGCTGGAGGTGCGTCGCTTTTTGGTGCTGCACCAGCTAACCCACCGGCGCCGGCGACCTCGAGCCTTTTCGGTAACGCCAGTGCTGCGGCGCCAGCGACCACCAGTCTCTTTGGCGCAGCACCGGCCACGGCCAAGCCCGCCGGTGTAGCACCGCCGCCGCCACCGGCCGCCCGGCTCTTCAAGGCCGACGATTCGGACTCGGAGGGGTGGTCGGACGACGAGGCGTCGCTCTTTGGGCCACCCAAGAAAAAGTAGTGCGTTCTGCTATGCTCGTCACACACTTTCATTGCACGACGATAAAACATTCAAAGTTATGACGACTAATGTTACGAGTACAAACTAATCTGACATGGCAAGTGCACCGTGTCGCGTGGACATCTATGGTAGGCCACGACCGGTGCGACTTGGAGCTTCTCGGTGCTGTCGAGAACAAAGGCGACGCCAAGATCGTGCTGGTTGAGCAAGACGCGGATCGTCTTCTTGCTCCGGTCCAGCACAAGCGTGAGCATGTCCCCGTGGAGACACGTGATGTGGCACCCACTCGGCCCAAAGCTGGCGCTGTGCGGACCCCGTGCAACATGCACAAACCACCCGTCGTAGCTCGATTGTCGCTTTGTCGGACACGGCGTAAAGCCGACCGCGATGCTGCCTTCCACCTTGACGAGCCGCATGGCCACGTGGTCCATGCGGCCGTGGACGATCGCGTGCTCGAAGGCATATTCGTTGCCTTGGGACGGCGTCGAAATAAGCGTGCGCTTGTCGGCGCTCATGTTGAAGTAGCGGCTCGAGAGCCGTTGGGACCATAGCGCCGAGCCCTCGGTCTGCATGTACCCCACCGGCACGTCCCACGTGGCGAGCTTGTCGAGGATCCAGCGGACCTCGCGAGAAATGACGCCGCGCACATTCAATACGTGGTACAAGAGGACATTGATCGCTCGGACGTAAATGCGGTGCGGCGTGCGGTTGCTTATGTGCACGACGGCGGCGCCATCGGGCGCGATCGAGAAGGGCTCGGACAAAATGGCTTCGTAGAGGTCGCATTTGGGAAACTTTTGCAGCATGCTCGTGGGCACGTCCAAGGTCGAGCGATCATTCAACACAAAGCGCAGCTGCAGCGGGAGCTGGTCGAAAAGCGACACGTCGGCGCCGCCAAGCCACGCCGCCTCGACGCGTTGTAGCCGGGCGTCCATCGCGCGAGATCGTTCTTCGAGCAGCGCGAGGCGCTCTTCAAACGAGCTTGTTACCGATACAGAGGAAGCGCGCCGAGTGCGCTTGGTCCCGCGTGGCGCACGGTCCGTCGGGGCCATGCTGTCGGTCGTGCGTCGTGCCATGGGTCAATAATTTATTGACCCATGGTCGTGCAAAAGTGTGCCACAGAGAAATCGTCCCATCGATTGTATGTCACATAGTGGATCCAAGTAATATGCAATATGGTCAAAAGCACCGCCTCGGTATGGATACATGGCTTGTGGCAGCGCATCCTTTTATACAGGTCAACACCCATATGTATTAGTTCTTTCAGTCATCGAGTATTGAAATAAATGTATTGTGAAAGGTTTTAGCCGTAAAACGTCACGTGGCAGCCGTGCTGGACACGGAGCACGTCGATGCTGGGGCGGAGCCCAATCGACGGGAACAACGGCTGTCGCACGTGGCGTGGTTCGAGGCGAAACGCGACGTCAAGTTCCATTTGGTTGCGAAAAAAGCGCAGCCACAGCGTGTCTCGGTCCAGAAGGACCGTGAGGAGGTCGCCGCGCTCAAACGTCACGGGGCGTTGCTCCATGTAGTCGAATGCTTTGGTCGTATGGACGAGGTACGCTTTCTGAAAGGCTTGGACGTGGATGAACCAACCAGCAAAATTGCCGGGCTCGAGAGACGGCTCGCGGGGTCCCAGCCCCACAAGCACGCGACCACCAATGTCGCCGAGTACGACAGAGAAGCGTGTGACGGCGTTCGCACCGTACGCCCATTCAAAGTCGAGGTCATTTTCGTACAGAAGCGAGGCCGCCTTGTTGTTGTTGAGGAGCGCAATCTTGGCCGACGAGAGCGTGCCATCAAACGTAAAGAGGGTCGGCGACCGCTCAAACCACTTGATGCACCAAAACTTGAGCGTGCAGTGAAGCAGCGTCATGTTGGTCGCCGACAAGTCGCGCGTGTCGAGGTGCTTGTACAAGAGGTACTTGGTGATCCGGCCAAAAAGCGCTGGCGACAAATGCACCTGCAGTGCAAACACTGCCGCGCCCGTCTTGTCGATCGCGTACGGCTGGTGCAGCACGACCGTGTGAAAGTAGCTTGCCTCGTGCTCCAAGAGCGTGCTCGTAGGAAGATCAAATGACTTGCCGTCCACAACAAACGTGAGCATGCGCGGCAACGCCTCCAACCGCGCTTGGCGCGTCGCTTGCGGCAGTATGCCCATGGCGACGCTCCATGGCTTGATGAGATTGGCCGTCGCCTCCATGAGAAAGTCGGCGCTCACATACATGGTCGGCGGGAGACTCAGCCACGGCAAGAGGTTCGCCGGCATCAAATGACTCCCGGGAACACCAAGGGTCGTGCGCAATGCTGGTGGCGGCACCCCACTTGCCGGACGTATCGAAGTGGCGCGTGCTGGCTCTGCCGATGCGATTGGCGTTGAAGCGAACTGCACCGACGGAAAAGCAGGCACGAGGGCCGCACCGGACGGCGGCACATACGTGGCAGAGGCCGGCTGTGGCATGGCCATATCGCGGGCGCTCGGCCGCTCGATTTGGCCTCTCGTCGCCGCAGCAACTTGTGCCTCGAGCTCAGTGATACGCGACTCGAGGTACGCGTTGTAGCGGTCAAGATCGCGAAGTCGCTTCTCGAGCGCGGCAAGGCGCGACGCGTCGGCGTAGGAAGTTGAACTCGGCTCGTCGCGTGGAGGCTCCGCTAGCGATGCTTGTGCGTCATCGATTTCTGCGGTCGGCGTAGCCTCTGGTCCCGCCTGTTTGCGTGGTGGGCGGCCTCGCCCTCGACCTTTCTTGCTTTGAGGCGAGGTATGGAGTGCCGAGACTCCAAGCGGAGCCGCTCTGGACCTCGCGGGGTATCGGCGCTCTGTAGGTTGCTCTTGCAGCGCGGTTTCGATTAGCTGCGCGCCTGCGCTTGGTTGTCGCGGCTTATCGGCGCTTGGGCTCGTTGTCTTTCGCCGCCGGTTCGTGGCGAGATACCCATATTGAGGCTTAAGCGGAATTGTGAGCGTGGGTCGTCCAGCCATCGCGCTTGCGTCATCGTCCGAGAACCTTGAATATGCTGATGCGACAGGCATCTCCTGCGCCGGCAGCACGCGCTGTGGGCGACCACGCTTCTTTTTGGGCGGTGAAGGTGCTAGCTCGCGTCGTGGGCGACCCCGCTTGCGAGTTGTCGTCGTTGGGGCCGATGCAGCTTCGAGCGCAATGGCCGTGGCTGCGCTGCGCGGAAGCTCTTGCATCGGCTGTCGCCTTGCTGCTACCTCGTCGCTACCGGTCCCGGGCACCCCGTCGACGTCCATACCGGCTCGCAAATGGACCGTCGAACTTTGTGCATGGGCCATCATGTCAAAGTACTTGATGTTTGTATGGAATACAACAACCGAGGTCTGAACGATGTCAAGGCGATACGGGGCATACGTTAATCAAGAGAAAGGTTTCGAAGTCGAACAACACGTTTCACGGTATCTTGTTGGTCTATGGTGCCCACGTGAAGTCGAGCATGGAGCCGCCGCCGTCCGCTGTCCGCCCGCCGGACGTGCGTCATGCTGCGTACGAGTCGCGCATCCAGGACCTCCTTCTCCTCGTCGAGATGAACAAGAAGGTCGCGGCCGAGGCGCTCAAGTGCAGCTCGGCCACGGCGCAGAAGCTCGAGGACGTCACCATGTACCATCACGCCCAAGTCGCCGTGTGGCGAGGACGTATGGAAGCCTCGTTGCGGCAGCGCCGGCAGCAGCGCTGCAAAGCCAGCGTCTTTGCGACCCTTGTCCAGCATCAACGTCGGTACCAGCAACTCCGCCGTCTTGTCGCGCTTCTGCACCACCACAGAATGCGGCAGGCGTGGCACCGGTGGAGCATGCTGCTGCAGCGCCCAGGCATTGCAGTGCCATCAGTTCAGTGGCCAATGCAAGCGCTCTTTCTGCGATGGCGCAACCATTTCCGAAGTCGCCGGCGGCTTCGACGGCTCTGGACACCCATCTTGCGACGCTTTTACGAACGACGGCTTGCGCAAGCCCTGGTGCGGTGGCGGCTCCAGGCCAAAGACGA
This sequence comes from Saprolegnia diclina VS20, assembly GCF_000281045.1. Lineage (NCBI taxonomy): Eukaryota > Oomycota > Saprolegniomycetes > Saprolegniales > Saprolegniaceae > Saprolegnia > Saprolegnia diclina. The sequence continues at coordinate 1,096,016 of NW_008246071.1, forward strand.
ACAGCTGCAAATCTGGATCGAGTGCCTCAAGGGAGCCAATGTTGCCCTGGAGGAACAGGCCAAAGCGTACGAAGATGCGTTTGCCGAGACGCAAGCCGCCCACACCCGCGAGTACGCCATCGAGCAGCGCCGGTACCGCCGTCTCGACCAAACCAACGAGGTGTGCCTGACATTTCGACGGTGGGTCGGTCTCTGTCGCCTTCGGCATCGACGCGCCGACCTCGTCGCGTACCGTCATCGCCTGCAGCAGCAGCAGCTGCAGCGCACGGTCCTCGCACAATGGCAGCGCGTGCACCAACGTCAGCGCCACGCCACACAACTGGTGCGCGTCGTCCGTCAAAGCCGCGTGCGACGTCTGTTGAACCACTGCTTTCGCGAATTGCGGTGGTCGGCCGACCAAGTGCGAAGATTGCGACGTCTCTGCTGCCGGCGCTATCGCAATCACTCGCGCCTCGCCTGGCAGCGCTGGCAGCACAGTGTGCACGCGCGCGGGACGTACACTGCGCTGCAAGAGAGCCTCGTGGTGGTGCACGCCGACCATCGGCTGGCGCTAAAGAGGCTGCAGGACGCGCGCTCGATCTTGTCGTCGCACATGGCCACGCTCGTCCACCGCTTCAAGGCAGCAAGCGTGCGCCAGCGAAGCTTCATGCAGTGGAAGCGCATTCTTCTTTGCCGTCGTCAGCTCCGAAGTTTGTGTGTCGTCTACCAGCGCTCGGTGCAGCTCCATCTACAGCTTGCGCTTGCACGCTGGCACCGACACACGACCGTCGCGCGCTCGACACAGCGGTGGTTGCTCCGTGATCGACGGGCGCATGGACGTCGGCGGGTTAAGCGGCTATGGGCGGCGTGGGTGCGCCATGCACAGTGCGGTCGCCGGCGCAAGCAACGGCGCTTCCTCGCCGCCAGTGTGCTCTACATGTGGCGGCAGCACACTCGCACTTGTCAAGCACAGCGGGTCGGCGCACAGCATATTCTGCATGTTCTCTTGCGAGCCCGCTGTCGCCACCGGTTCGCACAGTGGCGTCGACAGCACGCCCACCAGGTCCGACTTCGGTCGTTTCAACGTAGTCAGCGCCGGCGCCATCTCTTTGTCCTCTTTCGCGCTTGGAATCGCTACGCGGTTTGCCGTCGCCGGCTCGAGAAGCACACGTGGCGTCTCTGGATGCAAAAGCGGGACGCACGGCGCGACGCCAAGACCAAACGCCGGTGCTTTCGGCTCTGGCACCTCCGCGTTGAGCAGCAGCACCGCGTATCGCGGCACGTCGAGCTCTACCAAGTCCAGCGGTACAACCACAACGCCAAGTACCGCGTTCATATGCGGTGGAAGCAGTGGTTTCTGCGTCGACGGGCGATTCGGAGAGCCCTTCAACGTGTGTTGCGGCGGTTGCTCACGTTGAAGCCACTGGCGCGCGCGCTGGTGCAGTGGAAGCGACATCGCTGTGGCCTCCACGCACAGCACTCTCTTGTGCGCGGGACCCGGTCCATCGCACAGCGTTTTTGGTTCAAGTACCTTAGCGATGCCCAACGCACGCTCTTGCGCCTCTGCTTTTGTGGCTTGCGCGCCTACCGATGGCGGGCCGAGTACCACGGCCGGCTTGCGGCGCACGCAGCCGCGCGGCACGGACACTGGAACACGCGACGGCACTTCCTGCGCTGGCATGCGTTCTATAGCCGCGGGCGCCATCGGCGGCAATGGCTGCGTCATTGGTGTGCGTCACGCCGACCACGCATGGCCAAGTGGTTGGCACTCGAACACTGGCGGCAGTGCCTCTGGGGCGACCGTGTTCGGCGACTCGAACGTGGCGCGATGCAATCTCAAGCCAAGTTGGCGACGCTTCTTTGTGCGCAGCAGAGCCACCAGCATCTGCGCGTCGTGTTGCAAGTGTGGCACCGCCATATGCACCGAGACCGACTCGGACGCGACACGCTGCGGCGACTCCTACACCGCCGCTACGTGGTGCGGCTGCGTTTGGCGTGGTTGGGTTTGCTCACGATCCGCCCCATCACCAACGCCCGCGCCATGGACCGCTGGCTCGGTCAGCGCAGTGCGCGGCGCGCACGGCTCGCGGTTCTGGGCACTTGGCGGCGAAAAGTCGTGCACCGTCGACGGGTGCAGCGGCTCCTCTTGCGTCTCGTCGTGGCGATCGAAGAGCGTGCTGCGCGCTTTGCGTTTGTTCAGTGGCGACGCGCGTCCCATGGATTTCAAATCAAGTACCAGCGCTACGTATTCACGTCGTACATCTACACTCGCCTGGCGCGGCAAGCGCGGCTTCGCCGACTCAAGCTCCTCTTTGCCCACTGGGCGACGTACCATGATGCCCACACGGTACCGTCGTAAGTGTGGAGGAGAATGTGTTTGAGAATACGCATATGTAGCGCGCGCGAGCCAAGTACGAGGTGCGTGCGATCACGTGGCGAGCGCAGTGGCAGCGCCGTATCGTTCAAACATGGAACGACCGGGCGGGATGCTGGCGCCGACAAAGACAAATGCTACGACGCCTTCTTTCCGCTTGCACGATGCGCCGGACGCAAGCTGCATGGGCGCATTGGCTACGAACTATCCACGCCGCGCGACTGGTGCAAAGTTGGCAAGACGGTGTCGACGCTGCCCGGGGTGTCAAGACCGCGCTAGCCGACGCCAAGATTCACGCGTGGCGCACACGCCTTCTCCAAGACCACCTCTGGATGTGGAAAGCTGTGACGGTGACGCGACGCGACCGCCTCGTGCTGGCGTGGAGAGAGTGGCACGACGTTTGGCAGCGCCGGCGTCTGCAGTACCGCGCCACTACGCTGCGTACGCAGAGTGTCCGTTTCCACTGGTGGCGGCGCCTCGTGCTCGGTCGCGGCTACGTCCGCAAAACATTATTGCAGGTCGCGCGTCGCTGGGCGCAACACCGCCTACGGCTCGGCTTCAACAGTTGGCTTCACTGCCTCCGCCGCACCATCCACACCGAGTGCCTCCACCGCGTCATGGTGATCCAAGCCATGCTCGAAGCCACCGAGTGCGAGAATAGACGGGAGGCAACGCTACGCCCCCTCCTGCACCACTGGCGACGAAGCGCCCGCGCGCAAAAGCTCGGTCGCAAACAAGTTCGCGAGCAGCGTCAGCAGCTTGTAAGGACTCTGTGGCGCTACTGGAAATGCCGGGCTCGGACGCGACGCATCGCGATGGGCAAGGCACTGCGCTGCCGTTGGCAGTTGTCAGCGTCGGTCGTGGCGATCTGGCGAGGCTTTGCAGCGAAGCGAGTCGTCGCCCGGCAACGCCTCCGTCGCCTCGGCGCGCTGTTGTCGCGCAAGCACCTCTACCGTGTGTGGTCGTCGTGGCAGACCTTCCTTCGCGACGCTGATGGACGCACTGCCAAGTTGCTTCTGCAAGCCGAGATTGAAAAGCGTCGCGCCGACGACGCACTGCGCCAAAGCCGCATTCTGCAGTACGTTCACATGGCATGCAGCGCCCAAGGCTTGCAGCTGCTTGCGAAAACCGTGGCTGCCTGGAAACAAGCAGCAACGACATCCAAAGCACACCGACGCCGCGCCAAGCGCCGGCGTCTGCACCACTGCTTCCTCACGTGGGCGTCCACCGTCGCCATCCAGCGTCATCAATGGCTGCAAGCAGCGTGGCGCGGCTGGTGCTTCGGTGTTCATGCGGCTCGGATCCAGCGACACCTCTTGGTGCACGTGGCAGCTCGGCACCTCAAACGTCAAAGTGTCGCCCTCCTGCGTCGCATCTGGTCGAGTTGGCGAGACGTTCTCCATGCTTATGAGAGGCAGGTCGCGGTGTGTTGTCGTCGCTACGAACGCCGCCTCGTTGCCCGCTGCATGCGCCACTGGCGCGCCTCGACAACTGCCGCCGGTCATCATACCATGTCGGCTCTACGGCTTGTGTTTCAACAGTGGAAGCAGTACCACCGCCTGACGACGCAGTGGGCGGCCAAGCAGGTGGTCGCCGCGCGCCATGCGAGCATCCTCATGCATTGGCGATCGCTGCGGTCGCCGGCGACGATGCTTCAAACGTGCTTGCTCGCATGGCGCACGGATGTCTTTGGTCCCCGAGAGCGACTCCACTGGCGTCCAGATGCGCTGGAGCACGCCGGCGCGACACTCGTGGCCAGTGTCGCGACGTGGTTCGACGCGTACCAAACCCACTGCGTGCTCCAGCGCTGGCGGTCGCATGCCTCCGCTCGAAAAGAACACCGCGCGCAGCAGCTCGCTCACATGACAAAGCGGACGCATATCCAACGTCTCCAAGCTGCATGGACATCCTGGAAGGTACACCACGGGACGTGGAGCACGGCGCGGCGCGTGGCGCAGCTCTGGCGTGTCGGTCAAGCCAAGCGCGTTCTGCTGCGCTGCTTCCACGCGTGGACGGCACTGGCTTCTGCGCAAGTGGCCCACCACAATGCGCTGCTCGGCCTCACACGCTGGGTACGGCGAACGATGCAGCGCCGGCACCTCCTCCTCTTGTGCCTGCACGTGTGGCGGGCGAGTCTGCCGGCACGCATGCGCACGACCGACGTCGGGACCACTTGCGATATACCGACACCGCTACCGTCCACAGCACTGACGACGCTCGTAACGCTTGTAGACCGGTGCGCGACGTTTCAACGCCGGCGCGCCAAGGCGGCCTTCTGGAACTGGTATCTGGTCACGCACGACCACGGAAGCGACACCGTCGCCGTCGACGTCGACGTCGGCGCACGTCTTGCCCACACGCTCCTCTTGCGGAGCAGCAGCCATGTGGACCGCAAAAAGCAGCGGCAGTGGCTCATGCACTTCTTCACGCAGCAGAGCCATGCGAATTTGCTGCGACGGAGCTTCGAAGGCTTTAAGCGGTGCCACTCGATCGCGGTCCGATCGCATCGGCTCGACAGCCAAGCGCAGCTCGTGCTCGTCCAGTGCCTCCAGATCATTGGCCAACTCCACGTGCGTCGGCGGTTCCACCAATGGAAGTCGGCGTACATTGCGCTCGCGCTCGCCCAAGCCCAGGAGGAGCACGCGGTGCTCATGGACGCTCTCCACGACATTGCGAAATACCGCCATTCGTTACTGCCCTAAAGTGTATTGGCCGAGACATCAAAGGTTGCAACGAGCGGTCGATGGTCCGACACCATGCGCCAGTAGTCGACCATCTCGTGCTGCGGCCGGGGCACGACCCACTACTCCATTTGAGACACGCTCGGATATGCATCTATATGTCATGTACCTCGTGCTCGTCCCACGGCTCGCCTTGGATAAACTCGGGTCGTTTCAGCCGCGTCGTGTCGGGGAGGCCGCGCGGGAGGAGGTCGCAGCCCGTGGGCTTGAAGACGAGGCGCTTCTCGCCGTGGAGAAACGGGTGGTCGGCCTCGGGGATCGGCTGGAACGCTTTGAACGGATTCGAGCAAAAAATAAAGTCGACGCCGACCTAGATCCGCTCAGAACTGAGAGCTCGTCGCGCACGTACCTCGCTGTTGTTGTGGTTGCAGTGTGTGATCTTGGCTTCGCGGCCATGGACGTCTGAGAAGACGGACCGGAACCCGTTCTCGAGCACGAGGTTGTGCACGGGGTCGTAAATGTCGTTGAAATCCCCGCACATGACGACCGGGCAGTTCTGCAAATGCTCCTTCGCCTGGTACGCGTGGATTGCGCGGAGCACGGTCTGGATCTGGGACATGCGCATGACGCGGTTGATGTCGCTGTGCGGAAACGTCAGATGCGTGTTGACGAGCAGGAACGACTAGACAATCAGCATGAGCTATCCAAGTCGACCAGGACGCGAGCGTACCCGCTCCATGAATGAGTGCGTGTGCGTCTCGAGGAGCGTCGGCGGAATCGAGAGGTGCATGAGCATTGCGACGCGCTCGCCCGCCTTGTCAAAGTCGAGCTGCGTGTAATTGTGGAGCGTGATCTTGCTGCTGTCAAGAAACACGGCGAGGCCATCTTCCTTGAGCCCTGGCCGCTTGGCGAGGTGGCATGTGAAGCTCGGAAAGTGGCTCTCGAAGCGCTTCATGTAGAGCTCGTCAAAGTAGTACTCTTGGAGGCAGAGGATGCTCGACTTCTCCGCCTTCATGGGCGACACGAGCGCCTCTAGCCGGCGCATGTACAGCGACGCGTCCGTGGCCTCGAGCCGCCCGCCATGGCGGAAGTAGCATGGCGCCAGGAGGTTGAAGCTCAGGACGCTCAGCCCATCGAGCTTCCTTCGCATCGCGTCCGATTGACGGTCCAAATTCGACAATCTTCGTTTTCGACCGCCGGATAATAATGTGTCCGGATACACTTTTGGAACGGCCGCCTTGAACTTCAAAAAGTGAGCGTGCACCGGTTTGGAACGGCCGCGACGTCATCGCGCCGTTTGATTCGACGCCAAGTGCCAGCTCGGCCATTGCTGGCGCGCACGTGTCATCGTCACGCCGGTTGTATAGCCCAGCCCTGTCCCGAAGGGCTTCAAAAGGGCTAGTGGGCTATATAAGTATATAGCAAGACAGTCGTTAGCTGCGTGCTATGCTGTGTGTGCACGAACTTGGCCACCAACTGCGCGACAAAGTCCATTCGTCCGCTATCGCACGCGTGACGTCCGCCGTGGTCGCCGCGCTGTTAGTTGATGCTCGCGCTGTTGCTGCTTCGTGGTACGACCAGGTAATCGACGTGTAGGTCGCTGGGCTGGCTGGCGACGACTGCGATCAACAGTGCATGTACATTCGGCCCATCCCTGAAGGTCCCTGGTAGAGTACACTGCTTATTGTGGTCCTTGAAAGAGCGACGACTCGTTCGCAATGGTCGACATGAGAAGAGGTGGTCGTCGTGCGGGGCAACCCAGTGCGAGAGAGCTGTGCGAGAGGATTGCCGAGCGCCTATTGGAGCTGCAAGTGTGATGCGCAGCTGCGATAGATAGCAAACACGTGGCCCCTTGGTGCTTCAAGTGCAGGAAGCTCGCGCTGACGCCACCGCTCGTCGCAGACGCCCTCGGAGAGAAGGATCGACTGCCGTCGGTCACGACTGCGACGCCGCATTCTTGAAGCACTTTGCGACATCGGTCGCGCGAACGAAGCCGGCGTCCCAGCGAACGCTTGCTTTGTCTCACTCCTCAGGTCGGGTCGACGCCGTTGGACTGCATGTGCAGACAGCGCACCCATGCACGCGGTGGTGACACATGACCCACTCAGAAACGACACGCAGTTACTCGCGCTGTCAATGTCTCTTGGTTCGTGTCAATCCACCCTGCTACCCAGCTCGCCTCGATTCGAGGTGCTCGTAGCATGACAACGACCCTAAGAATGGCTCGTAATAAATCGAATTATTAGTATCAATTCTCTTTATTTAATTCAATGGGAGCGCCGTGGTTGAACGACGTCGATATATATAGATACAACTGTCAAACGCGCGAATAAGATAGGGAATAAAAAAGCACTACGCGACCATGGTGCCACGCATGTTGTACACGGTACTGCTCGGCGTCGACGGCGACGACTGGAACTGCAGTCGGAGGAGCGTGCCCGTGAGCGGCTTGGTCTGCACGACCATGCTGTGGCCGTGCTTGGCCTTGAGCGCTGGCACGACGAGTTTGAGGAAGCCTTCGAGCACGACCGGGTGGAGGCACTGGAGCTCGATCGGCTTGAGGCAGTTCGTGGGCTTGTGCAGTGCCGCATCCAGCCACCGGTGCAAGGACGCGACCTTGGTCTCGCTGCCTTGCGCCCAGTCGCGGCACAGCCGGTTCCACGGATCCGACCCGAGCGTGTATGGCAGCAGCGCTTCGGTGTGGGCCATGGTCTTCCACGACGCTTTTGGCGTTGCCATTGGCTCGTCGAGCAGCGACGCCTGGATCTGCATTGTGTCGTCGAGGCGCTCGTGGATCTCGGAGAGGAGGCGGACGATCGTTTGCTGAATTTGGTGCGACACGATGATGGACGACGGGACTTTCTGGCTGCCGTCCGTCTTGCGACCGGAAAAGACGACGCGCATGACGCGGAGCAGGATATGGAATGACTTTTCCATGCCTTCAAGCGACTCTTGCAGCGGGTGCGTACTGCCACCAATGTTCATGTGCCGAGACGAGGACGACGAGTGGGCCGGCGACGGCAGCGCATTCGGGCGCGGCGTCGTCTTGGGCGACGGCGCCGCGAGGCCTTTGATCGGACGGCTCGGGCGCGCGGGCGTGACGGCCGGCGACGGCTGCGCGTATTGGACGTTGGTTTTGATCGCTTGCAGCTGGTCGAAGACCGCAGCGCGCAACTTTTCGTGCTCGTTCATCCACGCGTTGATGTCCTCGGTGGGCTGTTCGTGGAGGACCTCGAGGCCGTCGTAGAGGCTCGTCATGGGCAAGTTTGCGTTTGGATCCACGAGCTGCGCCTTGATGATTGCGATCTTGGTCTCGAGCATGTGCTGCTGCTCGGCGAGCGACTTGGCCTTGGCCTCGTAGAGCTTGAGGAGGCAGCGGCGCCACCAGCGTTGCAGTTGAATAAGAGCCATCGTTGTGATTGACGGTGCAAATCGGTGAATGCCGCGAGCGTTGACACGGTGTGTGAGCGCCAACGCATGTCCCACACGTGTGTAGCTCTTTGAACTGACGGGAATGGGCAGCTTGCGTCAAACTCCTAACCGGATGCTTCAAGAACGTGCAGCCAATGAGTAACGAGGCGGTTTCGCAAGTGAAAGGGCAATTTCGGTATCCGGATAGGCGCGTCAACTCGCGGAACCGACTGTAGTGATACTCACAAGGGCACGATCCCACGCTGCGTTGATGCATGTTGAGATTACGAGGTGCATGCGAAGCATCCGAAGCTTCTAGCGTTCAGTGCAAAGCGCCGTGCAGTCTGCAGCGGTCGCACGCGAGCCATCTCGCCAGCTTGAACCCACTCGCACTTCAAGAAATGGGCGCGTATCGCCAGCTTGGTGCACGCACTGATGCCAGAATTCGGGAGCACGAGAGGCCTACGGCAGGGGATGCGGCGGAGAATCATGCTCTGCTGCACGCATTTTGGGGATGGCGTTCGTATGTATGTGGGCATGTCTGAGAAGATCCTGCCTTGGTGCTGGCTCCCTTCGTTGCGTGCTCACGTACATGTCGTTTCACCGAAACGAAGAACGAGTGGTGTGTGGGTTGAACGAGCCGGTGTAGGACGACCATACACTCTGCGCTGGCTACTTCACTGCACGAAGGACACTACTTTCTTGACAACGCCAGTCGCGCACCTGCACGCAACTCGATTTCGCAAAGGCAGGTGGTTTGCGACCACCGCTTGGAAGATGCCCGACGGTCTCTGCACCGCTTCCATATTTGCCACACGCGTTGAAATGGCCTGTGCCGCTTCGGTGGCGAATCCTGCTGCCACTTTGGCGCCGCGTCTTCAAGATGAACCGCACCGACGTCCGCTTCTCGGCTCTCTCGTGTCTCTAGGGTGCCATTGAGCAGTGCCATGAATGACTCTTGTAGCCCAATGGGTACCTCCAAGCTGCGATTGACGACGCTCTCAGCGTCTTGAGGCATCAGGTCAGGATGCAGCTATTCTTTGATTGCGAGCGTATCCAGGATTATCAAAACTCAAAGCTTCAAGACTTTGCAAGCATGACCTCATGTGCGAGCACTACTCGTACTCGATCGAGCTGCACACTCGAGCTCCCTCGCTGGCCTTCAGCTGCTGCTTTCGCACTATACCTTGACAGTCGTCGAGCGCACCAACTACAGCGCTCGTGCGCGCACTCCCAGCTGCCGCATCAGCGAGCGCCTCGCTGCAGTCGCCCATAGCACGAGCTCACCAGCTCGCTTGTGAACCTCGCCAATGCGCCAAAGGCTGGCTGTGGACCGTCTTGGCGGGTGCAAAGTCCATTCTGATTGGCTCGCGCATTGCATTCCATTGCGATGCGAGCGCTGATTGGCCAAAATGTTGCTGTCGCTTCTATGACGCCCGAGGGCGGCGCGGATTGGTTGAAATTGAAACCCCAGATTTACTGGTTTCCTGGGTGCATCGATGTTCATCACACTTCGATTCGTCTTGCAGCATGCGCTTCCTCACCGCGCTGCGCCGCCCGTCGGTCCTGTCGCGCCACCTCCGCGCCGCTGGCTTCGCCGCGGACGCGACCAAGGCCACGCCCAGCATGGAGCTCTATGACAAGTTCCCGCACCCCGCGGGCTTCATGGACAACCTGCGCAACATTGGTATCTCGGCCCATATCGACTCGGGCAAGACGACGCTGACCGAGCGCATCCTCTTCTACACTGGTCGCATTAACGCGATCCATGACGTGCGTGGCAAGGACGGCGTCGGCGCCAAGATGGACTCGATGGACCTCGAGCGCGAGAAGGGTATCACGATCCAGTCCGCGGCCACGTACGCGACGTGGAAGACGTCCAACATCAACATCATTGATACGCCGGGCCACGTCGACTTTACGATCGAAGTCGAGCGTGCGCTGCGTGTGCTCGATGGCGGTATCCTCGTGCTCTGCGGTGTCTCGGGCGTCCAGTCGCAGTCGCTCACGGTCGACAAGCAGATGAAGCGCTACGGTGTCCCGCGTATTGCGTTCATCAACAAGCTCGATCGCATGGGTGCCAACCCGTGGAAGGTTGTCGGCGACCTCCGCAAGCAGCTCAAGCTCAACGCGGCCGCTGTTCAGATCCCGATCGGCGCCGAAGACGCCCTTGAAGGCGTCGTCGACCTTGTCAAGATGCAGGTGTACCGCCACGAAGGCCCGAGCGGCGAGACGATCGTCGTCTCGAGCGAAATCCCGGAAGAGCTCAAGGAGCTTGCGGCGGCCAAGCGCCAGGAGATGATCGAGCGCCTCGCCGACGTCGACGACGAGATTGGTGAGCTCTTCCTCATGGAAGAAGAGCCGACGGTCGAGCAGCTCCAGACCGCGATCCGCAAGGCTACGATCGCGCACAAGTTTGTGCCTGTTTTTATGGGCTCTGCCTTCAAGAATAAGGGTGTCCAGCCGATGTTGGACGGCGTCCTGGACTACCTCCCGTCGCCGCACGAGAACGAGAACCTTGCGCTCGACCAGTCCAACAACGAACAGCCCGTGGTCGTCCCGTGCTCGCCCGACGCGCCGCTTCTGGCGCTTGCGTTCAAGCTCGAAGAAGGTCGCTTTGGCCAGCTCACGTACATGCGCATCTACTCGGGCACGCTCAAGCGCGGCGGCTTCATGCACAACATGTCGAACGGGAAGCGCATCAAGGTGCCGCGCCTCGTCAAGATGCACTCGAACGAGATGGTGGACGTCGACGAAGTCACGGCCGGCGAAGTCGTCGCCATGTTCGGCGTTGAGTGTGCGTCCATGGACACGTTCTCCGACTCGGGTGCCAACAAGCTCACGCTCACGTCGCTGCACGTGCCGGAGCCGGTCATGTCGCTCGCGATCATCCCCAACAACAAGCAGAACCTCAACAACTTTTCCAAGTCGCTCAACCGTTTCCAGCGCGAAGACCCGACGTTCCGCGTGCGCGTCGACGACGACTCGAAGCAGACGATCATCTCGGGCATGGGCGAGCTCCATTTGCAGATCTACATTGAGCGCATGAAGCGCGAGTACAGCGTCGAGGTCGAGTCGGGCGCGCCGCAGGTCAACTACCGCGAGACTGTGCGCCAGAAGGCCGACTTCAACTACCTGCACAAGAAGCAGTCGGGTGGGTCGGGCCAGTACGCCCGTGTCACGGGCTACGTCGAGCCAATTTCGGACGAGGAAATCGAGGCCGGCGAGGCCCCGGTCCAGTTCCAGAACGACATTATCGGTAACGCGATCCCGCCCGAGTACATCCAGGCGTGTGAGAAGGGTGTCAACGACGCTGTCGCCAAGGGCTGGCTCCTCGGCCACCCGATCACGCGCCTCCGCGTCGTCATCACGGACGGCCAGGCCCACGCAGTCGATTCGAGCGAACTGGCTTTCCGTACGGCCATGGTGCAGGCCATTCGCGCGGCGTTCACGAAGGCCAACCCGAGCGTGCTCGAGCCGCTCATGACGGTCGAAGTCGACGTCCCGAACGAGTTCCAGGGCGGCATCATCGCCGAACTCAACCGTCGCCGTGGCATGATCCAAAGCAGCGAGGCCGACGAGACGACGACGGTCATCCGCGCCGACGTGCCGCTTCAAAACATGTTTGGGTTCTCGACCGACCTCCGGTCGTCGACGCAGGGCAAGGGCGAGTTCACGATGGAGTACAAGACGCACGACTTTGTCGCGCGCGACGCGCAAGAGAAGCTCGTCGCCGAGTACCAGAAGGAGCTCGCTGCCAAGAACAAGTAATTAAACGCCAAGTAGATAGAAAATACCACCACGCAAATGCATCATTTTGCTTGTGATTGACCGCTCTGGACCACGTCACGGACAAGAGGCATACTAACATTCGATAAGGACCTCGTACACATGAATCAAAGCTGGAGACTCGAGCGAAACAGCCGCCGCAGGTCATTCCATGGCCAGGTTTGTGGTAAGAAA
>NW_008246071.1:1135292-1206888 GCF_000281045.1 Saprolegnia diclina VS20
GTACACGTCTCGATGCTCGAGGATATATATACGTTGCGAGAGATTACGACTACGAGTAGATGATAGTGTCGCGCTTCGTCTTGGCGATGACGTTGCCCTTCTCGTCGCGCGCGCCGGCGGGCGCCTTGGCCATCGCATGGTGCGCGAGCTCCTTTGGCACAGGCATCTCGCACGCCTCGAGGTACTGCTTGAGGTCGTACATGATCTCCTCGTCCTGGTCTGTAAGGAACGAGATCGCGACACCTTCCTTGCCCGCGCGGCCGGTACGACCAATACGATGGCAGTAGTTTTGGATCTTGGTCGGCACGTCGTAGTTGATGACGTGGGTGACATCCGGGATGTCGAGACCGCGCCCGGCCACGTCGGTCGCGACCAGCAAATCGTACGTGCCGTCGCGGAAACCCTTGAGCGAGTCCTCGCGCTGATCTTGGGACTTGCCACCGTGAAGAATCGTAGCGCGAAAGCCTTCCGAGCCAACGGCGCGGGCGACCGTGTCGCACTCCTTCTTGACGTTGACGAAAATGATGATCTTGGGCGCGTCAGTCTTGTCGCGCGACGCCCGAGGCGCACGAAGCACATCGCGGATCGTCTCCATGAGTTTCGAGCGCTTCTTTCCGCCGGGCATGAACCACACTTGCTGGTCGATGCGCTTGTTCTTCCCGGACGTCTCGTCACCAATCTTGACGATCGACGGGTGGCGCAAGAACGTCTTGGCGAGCCGCTCGACTTCCGGCGGCATGGTCGCACTGAACATCATCGTGACGCGGAACTTAAACTGGTTCTCGGCCACTTGGAGCTGCTGCTCGAGCTCGTCTTCGTTCTCCGACTTGAGGAGGCCGCCCATGGTCTCGAGTACGTCCACGACTTGCTGCTCAAAGCCCATGTCGATCATACGATCGGCTTCATCCAAAACGACGTAGTTGCACTGGTTGAGCACGAGGTACCGGTTTTCGATCACATCGTTGAGACGACCGGGTGTGCCAATGATAATGTCGATGCCTTCCCGGACCTTGAACGCCTGCTCTTCCTTGCTCTGCCCACCGACCACCGCCACGGTCTTGATCATGTGCGCGTTCTCGCCTTCACCGACGGTCGTGTACTTTGCGAGCTTGATGGTTTCTTGCTCGATCTGCAGCGCAAGCTCGCGCGTCGGCGCCATGATGAGCGCCAACGGTCCTTCGTCGGCCGTCCGCGCAATCATGTTGGCCGGCAGCTGGCAGAGGTACGCGATGATCGGGATCACAAACGCCGCTGTCTTACCCGAGCCCGTCTCGGCGATACCAATGATATCGCGACGCTCCAGGCCGACGGGAATACCTTGCATCTGGATCGGCGACGGCCGCTCGAAGCCCATCTCGGTGATGGCGCGGAAGAGCGGGGCCGGCAAGACCGCTTCGTTCCACTTGCGCAGCGGCCGGGGCGCGCGCCCGCCGCGCAGAATGATGTCGAAGTCTTCGCGAAAGATGCGCCAGTCGCGCTCCGACATGTCGAGAAGCGCCTTCTCACTCCAGTGCAAGGCGGCCGACTGGGCCAGCTTGACCGACTCGGCTTCGCGGTTGGCCTCGCGCTCCTGCATGCGCTGGAGCTCGCGTTCGCGCTCGCGCTGACGCCGCGCCACGAGCTCGGACGACATGCCGTTGGCCTCGTCGTCGGCCTTGAGCTCGAGCTGCCGCTTCCGCGTGAGCTCCGTGATAAAGTTGTTGCGCTTGCGCTGCTCGCGGAGGTCGACGCCCGCCATGTAGCCACGGCCAAAGAGGAGGTTCACTTCGCGCCGCTTGTACAGCGGGTTGAGTTCCGTCGACGTGTCGTCGGTCGCGTCCCAATCGAACTGAAAGTTCTTTGCAAACTTCTCGCTCGCCTTGATGATCTTCTTCTTGGCGACCTTCTTGCCAAGGTACTGCTCCTTTAGCTGTGCGAGCTCCTTCTCCTGGTCCGTCAGAAGCGGCGTCGCGGCCTTGGCGTCCGGGCGGCGGTTGGACCGCGCGTCGTGCTTGACGCGCTCCGAATCGCGGTGGCGGTCGAGCGATGTCTCATCAAACTTGGAGTACTTGCTCGCCGACGGCATTGGCGTTGTGGATGCGACCGCAGGCGCTGTCTTGGTGCGCTGCTGCTGGAGGCGGGCCAAAGCCGCGGCCTCGCGCTCGGCTTTGGTCATGAACTTGGGCTTCTTCGCCTCCGCTTCGAGCGCCTTCTGCTTCGCCGCGTACTTCTCCTCGGCGACGCGCGCAATGCGGGCGACGCGCTCCTTCTCGCGGCTGATCGCTTCCATCTCCTGGGTCAGGTCCATGCCCTCGTCCGTCATCGTTGTCGGGTCCATCGGCGCCTCCACAAACAAAACAACACGTGTGAAATACACACGTTTCCCACCACTCGGCAAGCTATTAACACCCAACTTATCTCCACCAACCTCATGCAGCGGCAAGCGCCTTTTCACTGTCACCCTCGTTGCAATAGTCCACGACGATGTCGTTAATCTTTCAATGCCAGTGCGGCATCAGCATAATTGGCGTACGCTACGGCCGGTAGTGGGTCAGTAGTGCCATTCCTTATGTTGCGTGATTTTAGATTAGATACAGGACCTTGGTGTGGGGCCACGTCGGGGCATTTTCCCACATCAACGATGGAGTTCCTCAGTGATCTCCTCGACTCGTCGAGGGTCTCGCCCGCGCCGTGGGCTGAGCCGGCGCCGGGCGCCGACAAGTACGAGCACGTGCGCTCGTGCACGGCGAACGCGCGGCTCTTTCCGCAGACGCTGCTCTCGGGCCTCTCGCTCCAGCTGCGCAGTCCGTCGCAGCAGTTCCAAGTGCACACGACCATGGCACGCAGTGGGATCCTCACGTCGTCCTTGAGTCAACGCATGTACGCGGCGAGCGGCGACTCGGAGGTGTTCGCGCTCCTCGCGCTGCACAGCCAACACCGTCTCTCGCTCTGCGCGGAGCTCGCGCTGCCACGCGTCGGCACGTTCACGTTGTCGGCGCTCGAGTGCGGCCAGAAGGCCGTGGGCACGCCGCCGAACGCCAAGGTCGGCTTCAAGGGCATCTACGACGTGGCTGCGATCAAGAGTCATGTCGAATTTGCTGTCGACGTCGCCAACGGCCCTACGGTGGAAGGCGGCATCGTGCTTGGCACGCCCGAGCTCTGCGTCGGCGTCGGCGGCAAGTACAACACTGGTATCGAGTCCACGGACGGCCGCAGCACGGGCCAGAAGCTTGAGGGCTGGAGCTTAATCGGGCAGTACAAGGCGAAGGACGGTTCGTGGCGGTCGACCGCCAGTCTCCGCGAGCACGGCTCCGTGTTGCGCTGGAACCTCAAGCAGCAAGTGAATTCGGCGCTCGCAATGGCCACCGAAATCGAATACCAAAAGCGCCGGAACGTTGTGGTCATGCACAGCCAAGGCGAATATGAGCTCTCGGCAAGGGAGAGTCTCTTTGGCACGCTCGACTCGGAGGCCAAGGTGGGTCTCGCCTACCGCTGCCGCCTCTCGCCCCTCGTCCAAGTCGCCGTCTCGGGCCGTGTCAACACGCTACAGCTCGAGACCGACTCGCACCAAGTCGGCGTCTCGATTCAACTCGGATAATGATCAACGTCGTAACCCATACAGTGTATCCCATACAGTGTTGTACACGATTGCAGCAGTACTAGGAAGTGTCGGACAATCTTCTTGCCGAGAAAAATCAACTGCTGGCGACTTGGCTTGTCACAGCACAAAGAGACCCTCCGCTGAACCGCTATTCTATGATAAATAGGGGAATCGACACGTATTATGCGAAGAAATATGTTGGACAAACTTGGTCCATTGTCCTGTGAGCAAGCTCGCAGCGACAAGGTACGTGATGCCGAGATACCGGAATAGACAACGTACCTTGGCTGTAGGGATAATTCCAGGGTCCTTGCGCGACCAATGACTCGGTGAGTGGGGTCCACCTCGGGATATATCTCACCGTACACAGCTCACTCCCAACGACCTAGTGCTGGTGCCGACTCCCACGCATTCAGGCGCAGCGCTACGTATGCGAAGCCTTTGTAATACGAAGATAACGCGGAACATGTTCATATATAAATCGAGTCGCGGCTACGGACATCGTGACCACCGTACTAAACACAATCCGTTATATCCTAACGAGGTCTAAAGTTGGCCCGTCTCATGAGTCTAATTTTACGCACTACGTCCAAGGAACAGACGGGACAACACTCGAAGATGGCGGCCTGCTTCTCGAGCAGCAGCCTTCCGTGCACCAAGGCCGACTGGCCGGCGTGCGGCTACGCGTTCGTCAGCGACGCGCCGTTCGCCGTCCTGAGTGTTTTCTGGCTCGGCTACGGTCTCGCTCACCTTCGCCGCCTTGGCTCGGCCGGCTCGTTCTTGCACTTTGACGTCGACGCCATCCACGACCCGGTCGCGCAAGGTGATTCGAGTCCAGACACATTGAAGTTTACAGATCGGGATTGGTAGGCATAGCGATTGCGCTGGCGCAGCGTAAGTCGGGTTCTCATCGACGCATCCAGCTGCAGCGGTACTTGAAGCTGCTCGGCATGTGGGCCGAGTGGCCGTCGTACACGTACACGCCGCTTGCGATTGGGCTCAAAGCCACGGGCGCCAACGGCCTCGTGAACCCCAACCTCTTTACCTTCAACGTCTACAGCGAGGTGACCCTCCTTTTTCTTATGCTGGGACTCGGGAATGTGGGATGTAGGTACTCAACATCACGGCGGCAGTTCTCAGCGGCAGCCTCCTTCTGCTCCTCCGGCACTGGCGACGCGTTCAGCGTACACATTCATTTGTACGATTCCGGTACTGATATGGCGTAGACGAGCCCCTCTTGCGCCGGTTTGGGTACCCGCTCGTGTTTGATGTGCTCTACATTCCGCTCATTTCAACGTGTACACGGCTCGCAACGTGCCCCGCGGGGTACGTGCACTTGTCGCTTCCGGGCGGCGCGACGTGCGACTGCCTCGACCGCTTTGGCATCTTTTGGGTACTGCATTTCCAAATTTCCATTTTCCGGCCATGAAATATCGTGTGTTTTTAGAGCGTTGGGTTTGTGGGCTTTTTGCTCTTGTACAGCAGCGCGCTCCATTACAAAATGTACATTGAGCCGACGGGGACGACGATGGAATTTCGCTTTCAGCGCGGGTTCCAAGTCATCATGGTCATGGCCCGCACACGTACGATATTTTGTGCCTAATATTTCGAAAGCGTGATATGATTTCATTCGTCTAGTCAATCCGCTCATGTCGATGCGCGCCAACGACAGCGACTTGAAGCAAACCTCTGCGATTCCCGTGGTGGCCATGATCGTGTTTCTCGCGTGCGTGCTGTTTCTCCTCGTGTATTCGTACAAAACGCAACCCGTACATGACCATATTTGTGCGATTTCAAGTCCCAAAATGACAAATTTCGTGTTTTTTAGTGCATTGGCAGCGGCCGCATCCCCAACAACATTCGCGTGCTCTCGTTTGCGAGCTCGCTCTACACTGCGTGCAGTGTTCTGTGCGTCCTGGCCGAGAACGGCGACGACAATGCGCTCTACTGGAGCCTACTGCCGCTTCCACTCGTGTGGCTCACCGCCTGGAAAATCAACGGGCGCCGCGCGACGCAATACCACATTCCTCATCTCACCATACTGGAGCTCCTCCAAATGCCATCCCCCCAAAGCAAGCTCGTGGGAACGATTGCAGCTCTGCATGTGGACGCAGCCAAAGTCCGACATCGCGACCACGACGCCATCATATCGCAGCTCCTCAAGATCGCCAAGCTAGCACGGTCCGGCGAGCTCCTTTGCCGTGCGTATGCCATTCGAATACTGTGGTTTTGCCACATTGAGGTGCTCGATCGACTGCACGCCTTATTTGCTAAGTATTGTCGTAGAATTTTCGAAAAACCAAAACTTGCGTGGGCGAGTTAACGCCCGAGACCGCCGTGCCCTCCAAGCTCTGGTGCAAAGACCGGGCGATCCCGATGCGACTCGCCAAGGCCAAGTCCACCACGTCCTTCTTTCCGCTTCAGGACCCGACCGCGTCGTCCCGGAAGCGTGTCAAGATCCACCGTGTCTCGACCATCAGTCTGTTGCGATTCTATCGATTTTTGTATCAACTTGATATTGTTGCGTAGCGATCCCGACAAAGGTCGACGACGAGCCCGAGGAGCCTACCACAGCATCGGCCCAGAGCCCTCGGAAATGGTTCATCGGGGGGTCCCATCGATCGTCCAAGCACAGCTACCGGGTCTCCACGCTAAAGACCGCACCGACCGAAGCCTACCATGTTGTATGCATTCGTGATAAACACTGGATCTCGCGCGTCGAGGAGCCGGCCGCTGCACACTTCCACTGCGTCAGTTTGTACCACATGGCGCTCGAGGCGCTCGCGCAGAGCTGTGCGCAGAGCGACGTGCGCGCGATGCACCAGGTGGCGCGTTTGCTTCTCGAGTGGTACAACGCACGGTACCTTCGCCTCAACGGTACGATCCTCACGCACATGCTCTCGACGTTGTGTGCGACGAATGACGTCAAGCTCGTGACCGACGCGACGTTGACCTTGCTCAAGGTCTTTGGCGACGGCGTTGTGCCCTACGACCTCTGGCTTCGCAATGCGTCCTATCTCAATCACTTTCTCCTGGTCTTCCAGCAGCCGTACGCGCCAACGATTCTCCGAGCCGCGACGCTCCTACAGCATGTTTTGGCGCTCGGCGAGGCGGACGAGAAAACGAACCTCTTTCAGCTCCTGACGCCCGAGTCGATGCGCTTGATTCACGCCGCGCTCTACAAATGGCACGACGACTACGCTATCAGCGAGCGCCTCGAGGCGATCTGTGACAGCTTGTACAACATTGAGCTGCACATGCACGCGCACCGGCTGCAGGAGCAGCTGCGGCGCAAGTCGCTGGCGCAGACCAAGATAAACACGAATGTGCTTTCGTGGGTCCAGCAGCAGCACAAGGCAATGGTCACCGCCATCCACCGGTCCGCCGAGTCGATGGTCACTGCTGTCTCGATGCGGATCGCGCAAAGCGTGCGCGAGTTTCGCAGCTCGGGGTCCTCGATTCTCTCGCGCCGGTCGCATATGTCGCACCGGTCGGTCCGACTCAAAAGCGCCAACTTGTCGTTGATTCGTTCTTCGTCTCGCCGGTCAAGTCTGCTCACGGGGACGTCGAGCTTTTCGCAGCTCCCGCTTCCGGTGCCGTCGCACCGCTCGACGGGACGGTTTCAGTCGTCGACGGGCGCGTCGTTCAAGGAGCCCGCCGACTCGATCCCGTCGGCACACGAGAGCAATCTAGCGTCCACAAACAGCCGCATCAACTCGCAGCAAACCTTGCGCGATGTCGAACCGCGACACGCTTTTCTCGAGGATGGGGCGAAAATAGTGATTGCGACCGAATCGGCCGACGTTGTCCCGTTCCACGCCCCCGAAACCGAGGGGCCGCCCCCCGAGGCCCCGCCAATGCCACGTCCAAAACGGATGCCGGCCCGCACGCAACGGCTTGCGACGGCGCAGCCATTTGTGTTTGTGACCGTCGCACTCTTGAGTGAGCTGGATCGGCGGCAGTCGCTTCGCGCCCAGTTCCAAGAGCTTTTGTGGGAAGCCAAGGAAGGGTACGAGATGGCCGTGCAGCACCCGACCAACGCCGAGTGGTTTGCCGCTCAATTGCGCCAGTCGCCAGTCGCAGGCAGTCCGCAAAAGCGTCGGCAGCGACATGGCAACCATGATATTTTGGACAAGTTTTCCAGAGTTCTCGAGCTCTACACGTTTGCCGAGAACTGTGCGATGGAAGATTTCGTCCATTCCGGTTTGGACATTCGTCTGCGCGCTTTCTTTGACGACCACGTCGCACCTTTTTGCGCGCTTGTCGCACCCGCCTCGACCAAGACAACGTCGCGCTGGTGGTCTTAACACGAGTGTGGTCCTGTAGACAGGCAACGTAATCGAAGGTTATTTTAGTCGAGGAAAACGCCTTTTTAGTTGAACGTGGCATGGAGCTGCACTGCGAATGGGCCGGCAGCAATGGCTCGGGATGCCACAAGGCGGACTGGCCTGCGTGTGGCTACGACTGGCTCGCTGGCGTCCCCGTCAGCGCTCTCTGGCTCGTGTGGCTTTTCTACGGCGGCACGCGCCTCCTTCAGACACTCAATGGCTTTCACTTTGATGCTGCAACGATCCACGACCCAATTGCACAAGGTACAACTATTGTCTCTGGAAAGAGGGGTAAGCCACGAACCAGGCATGGCGATCGCGCTCTCGCAGCGCAAGTCCGAGTCCCGGCGTCGGCCCCGCTTCCAGCGCTACGTGAAGCTCTGCGCCATGTGGGCCGAGTGGCCGTCGTTCACATATACACCGCTCACGATCGCCTTGAAAGCGACGGGGGCCGAAAGCTACGTGAGCCCGCTCGCCTTGTCGTTCAACTTGCCGACCGAGGTAATTATTGAGTTACTTTTTGTTGGTCAAGACGAAAGCGCAGGCGTGGAACCTCGGTGTTGTCGTCTTTTGCGGCAGTGTCGTGCTTGTGCTGCGCATTGGCGCATCGTCGCGCAATCGTAATATTGTCTTTTGTCCTGTAGACACTAACCGATGACTAGAGACCAAGTGGCTGCGACGTTATGCGTACCCACTGGTGTTTGACATGTTGTACATCCCGCTCGTTTCGACGCTAGTCCGGCTCGGAACGTGTCCGACCGAGTTTTCGCACGTCGCGTTGCCCAACGGCGCCACGTGCGACTGCATCGACGCCTTTGGTATCTTTTGGGTACGCTATTGAACTATCCATTTCGTTTTGGATAGTATATGGGATAGGCGGCGGGGCTGACGGGCTTTTTTGTGTTGTATGCATCTGCGCTCTACTATAAGATGCACATTGAGCCTTTGGCGACCACGATGGAATTCCGGTTCCAGCCCAGTTTTCAGATCATCATGGTCATGGCGCGGACCCGTACGTCGTCTGATTCGGACTCTTTATCTGACATGGTGTTCACCACAATTTACGGGATCTAGTCAACCCAATCGTATCGATGCTCGTGAGCGACTTGGACTTGCGCGCCAGACGCGTCATCGCGCTCTTGATGGGGCTAGGGTTTCTGAGCTGTTTTGTGCTACTGCTGGTATACACGTACAAAACGCAGCCGGTAAATAACCGATACGACACAACTAGTATAACTGTATTGGTCTAGTGCATTGGCAGCGGCCTCATGCCCAACAACATTCGATTTCTGTCGTTCTCTAGCGCCGGCTACACGTCCCTCGTCGTCCTCGTCGTTCTTGTCGCCAACGCCGACATGACGGCATTGTACTTTGCGCTGACGCCCCTGCCGCTTCTCTGGGTGCTCGCATGGCGCCTCAATACACGCCGCGCACTGCACTACCACATTCCGCAGCAGTCGATTCTCGACTTGCTCTGCGAACCGTCGCCGCAAGCCAAAACGGTAGGCGCGATCGCGGCCTTGTACATCGACGCGACCAAACTGCACCCGCTCGAGCTCGACGCTATTCTGGTGCAGCTCACGCGTCTCGCCAAGCGATCGCGCACGAAAGAGCTCCTCTGCCGCGCCTATGCCATCCGGATTTTATGGTTTGCCCATATCAAGGTGATGTCGCTATGCCTCGTCATTTACGATCATTTGTTATTGCAGAATTTCCGAAAACAAAAGCTGTGCATTGGGGAAACTCAGGAAGACGCTGTCGTGCCGCCCAAATTCTGGTTCAAGGACCTCGCGAATCCAAACCGAGCGCAGTGGACAAGCAAGGTCATGGCGAGTAGTAGCGGGCTTTCAGCCGTCGCTGACTCACTTGCCGCCAGCAAAAAACGCGTCAAGCTCCATCGTGTCGATCATGTCCTTAGTAGGCACTTTGAGTCATATCGCTCAACTGTGCTGATATACCTCTCGGTAGCGGTGGCCGTCGCCGATGACCGCGCCAAGGCACCTGCGACAGCGTTCCCAACGTCAGGCTCCCGCCGGAGCACCGTTGGCCGACTCCAACAATTGCTTGCACCGAGCAGCAGCCGCATGTACCGGGTCTCGGTCGTCGCAGCCGCGTCGACGCAGTTTGAGGTTGTCGGCATCCGCGACAAGCACTGGATCTCACTCATCGAGGCACCAAGCGACGCAGTTCAAGAAGCACGGTCGCTCTACAACGACGCGCAGGAGCTCCTCGCGCAGAGCTGCGCCGCAAGCGACCACCGTGCAATGACGGAGATTTCACTGTTTTTACTTCAATGGTACCGGTCGCGGTACCTCAAGCCGAGCAAGACGATCTATGCGCACTTGCTTGCGACGCTGGCCGGCTCGAACGACCGCAAGTTTGCCATGGACGCCACCTACACGCTCTACAAGCTGCACCTCGACGGGGTTCTTCCCAACGACTTTTGGCTCCGGAACGTCTCGCACCTCAACACATTTCTGACGGTATTAAGCCACGCGAGCGCACCCACCGTCTACTACGCAACACACGTGCTCAACCTCGTGCTGGAGGTGGCCGAGACCGAGTCCAAAGTCAACTTGTTTGTCCTCTTGACGCCCGAGTCGATAGCGAGCATCCAGACAACGTTCAAGAAGTGGCACGACGAGTACCAACTCAGCGCCGCGTTGGAGGATACGTGCACGCGCCTCTACAACATGGAGGTAGCCCAGCGGCTCTTGCAGCAGGCGCGCCGCCCGAGCAAGCGCCGGCGCAGCTCGCTCATCGAGTGGGTCACCCAGCAGCGTAAAGCGCTGAAGAAGACGATCGCACACATCATCATACCGTCCAAAGAGAGCGTCCGGACGCGGCGATCGACGGTGGACCTCCGCAAGATGCCAGCTATGGTGCAAAACGCGGCGCGGTACGGCAGCATGCCATTAATGGCGCGTCAGCCACTAGTGCTGCAAATCAACCGAAGTATTGCGTCGCACGGGTCTGACGTCATGCATCCGGACAATGATAGCGAGGGCTTGACGCCACCGGCTACCAACACCGACGACGACAATGTGAGAGCAACCAAAGGAGACGCGTGCAACCCACCAATCGAACGCCCGGCGCCGGTGGAGCCTACGGAGTACGGTCGGCTCTTGCAAAACCCGGACGAGCTCATCTTTGTGACGCGGCCGATCCTGGACGAGATTCACCGCCGACGCACGCTTCGGCGGGCACTTGAGCTCGATTTGGCGCGAGCATTTGATATCGTCGAAGAGGCGGTGACGGCCCATGACGTGGCCGTCGCACTCGCCAACGCTGCGCCTAGTTATGCGAACGCTACACGAGCGGAAAAGGGTGTGCGCTTCGCGGCTTTGTTGAAAGCGGCATTGACGCCGACTTGCGCGCCTTCTTCAAGACGCACGTTGCGCCGCGCTTGGCGGCGATGGTCGAGCCAAGCCGGCGAGAACGGCGGATCGTGCTCCCGTGGAGTAGAAAAGGCCCCAAGATATAAGCTACGAAGCAACAACTAGAAGTGTCAGGGCTGACACGTCTCGATCTCTCGGATCCGCAACATGATGACTTGTAAGTCTAGTATTTACTATTCACGTTACCTCTTGGGAAGTCGTCGGCCACGTGGGAAACAGCAAGCATTGGACGCCAGCTTGTACAAATGAAAAGGGATGGCGACGGATCACTAGACCTGGGCTTAAACGGCATCCGGCGTCCAAGACTTGCGCTTGGTGCACTGCGGGCACGCTGCCATAAGCTTCTCCAACCTATATTCGTCGATGGCTAACTGTACTGCCGCCCAACTAAAAATACACGGGCTTGTCCAGACAGGCAGACATATCGGCAGTTGGGAATGACAACGCTGGCTTGCTACGCCAATACGACCGCCTGTCGCAAGCGCGATTGGGCGGCGTGTGGCTACGGCTGGCTTGCGACAGCCCCCGTCGGCGTCTTTTGGCTCGTCTGGCTCGTCTACGGTCTCCGGTGCCTTCAACGACACAAGGCGACCAACAGCTGGTTTGACGTAGACAAGATCCACGACCCGGTCGCACAAGGTACTACTCTCGAGCCCTTTGTTTATATCTCGAAGAAAAGAGCGTAGGCATGGCCGTCGCGCTCTCTCAGCGCCGGTCGGCGTCCCTTCGTCGGTCCCATTTGCAGCGCTATATGAAGTTTTGCGCCATGTCGTCCGAGTGGCTCGCGTTCTCGTATACGCCGCTCGTGATCACGTTCAAAGTGGCCGGCGTCTCGAGCGACGCCAATGTCTTATTCTTGCTCAACGTGCCGAGCGAGGTCATCTCATGATGTCTCCTTTTTGCAGCGCCAAGACTCATAGACAAAGTAGCTCATCAACGTCGTTAGCACCTTGGTGTGGGGATGCCTCCTCCTCGGCCTGCACGTGTGGAAGGCATGGAGTCGCCGCCGTACGGCCACTGCGTCTTGACAAGGCGGCTGATGATGTGTCGGTAGGCTCGCCGCTCATCCTCCGGTTCATTCATCCGCTGACGTTTGATGTGTTTTACATTCCGCTCATTTCAACGCTCGGGCGGCTCGGGTCGTGCCCCGAAGGCTTCGATCACATCGTGCTGCCTGGTGGCGCCACGTGTGAGTGCGTGGATCGAATGGGACTCTTTTGGGTACAAATGCGTCGCCTTGAGATCGTGCAGTAGCGCTCTCGTGTAGGCCCTCGGCTTGTCTGGCTTTGTGATCTTGTACGCGAGCGCGCTCTACTTCAAAATGCACGTCGAGCCTCTCGCCCGCACGACGGTGTTTCGGTTCCAGACAAATTTTCAGATCATTATGGTCATGGCGCGGACGCGTACGTGGTTTGCTGTTTTTGAGATTGAGGCTCAATGTGCGTGGGACTAGTGAACCCGATCATGTCGATGCTCGTGAGCGATTTGGATGCGGTCGCACACCCTGTGATTGCGCTCGCGCTGACGCTCGGCTTCTTCTTTTGCGTCGCGTTCTTACTCTATTACGTCTACACGACCCAGCCCGTACTCTCTCCACCCAATCGACTCTTGTACTAAAGTCATTGTATCGTCAACTAGTGCATTGGGAGCGGCCGACTGCCCAACAACATTCGTGCTGTTACGTTCTCGAGCTCGTGCTACACGTCTCTGTGTGCGCTCGGGTTCCTACTCGCAGACAAAAGCATCACAAGCCTCTACTACTCGCTCGCGCCGCTCCCACTCGTGTGGGTTCTAGCGTGGCACCTCAACGAGCGCCGCGCACGCCTCTTCCACGTCCCCAACTTGCCGATTTGGGATCTGCTTCTCGAGCGCTCTGTGCGGTCCAAGACTGTCGGGACGATTGCAGCACTGTACGTAGACGCCATCAACTTGCCAGCGTCGTCCTTTGAGGGCATTATCGCGCAACTGGAAAAGATCGTCAAGCGATCGGCGCCGGACGAGCTTCCGTGTCGCGCGTACGCGCTCCGCGCACTCTGGTTCTGCCACGTCAAGGTAGTCATCCGAATAACCATCTATGATCCGGATAGACGGGCAATGTAGGGATTTTGCCTGCAAAAAGGCACCGTGGGCCAGCAGGATGACAGCGCAATGGTGCCGTTCAAGCTCTGGTACAAGGACCGCGAAGCAGGTGCTAGCTCACACACGCTACTGCAGAAGCAAACCAAGGTGCACCGCATCACCCAGCTCGAAGGTACACCAGTCTCTGGTGTTGCCGCTGTGCCAAATGACGCTAGATGTGGCACCGCATACGACCATGATGTGGACTCCGCCATTGGAGCCGCGTGCAGGCTGGCGCCGCGTGGTGTTCTTCCTTCTCGACGTCTCAGCCCAGTCGCTCCAGTCTCGGACACGGACGCGGACGCGGATGAGTATCCAAATGCTGTCCGCTGCAACCAACTACGCGCTGGTGCGACTGCGAGAAAAGCACTGGATCGTCAAAGTCGAGACGTCGGACGCCGCTGTCTTTAGCTGCACAACACTCTACAATAGCGCGCTCGAGGTCCTCGCGCAGAGCTGTGCGATGGGCGACGTCACGGCGATGCAGTCGACCGCCGTCTTTCTCCTCCAGTGGTACAAGGCCAAGTACCTTCGCCTGAGCAAGCTCGTGTACCTTCACGTGCTCACGACGATCGTCGCGACGTCCGACGCGCGCCTTGTGACGCACGCAGCGCTCACGCTGTACCGGCTCGTGCTCGACAACGTGCTGCCGCTCGACCTCTGGCGCCAGAACACGACGCACTTGAACTTCTTTATTTCGGCGCTGGGGCACGCAGCTGCCTCGACCGTCTTGCGCTGTGCGACAGTGCTCAACCTCGTGTTTCAAGCCGCCGCGGACGACCCGCGCACCAACCTCTTTTTGCTCGTGACGCCTGCGTCACGGGCCACGATCCACGCCGCCTTGCACCGCTGGCACCACGTGTACGACGTGAGCGTCCTCCTCGAAGATCTTTGCATTCGCCTCTACAACCTCGAGGTGGCCCACCAGACAAAGCGCAAGCCGTCGCCAATCAAACGGTCGCGCAAGACGTCGTTCAACAACGTCTTGCAGTGGTTTGGCGCGCGCAAGCGCTCCATCACCAACGCCATGGTGGACCAAGCCGCCGTCATCGTACGCTCGGCCGAGTCGCGCATGAGTCGGCGAAGCATCGCCCGAGAGCGCGGCGGCGAGAGTCGGCTCCGAATCGAGTCCCGGCGGCTCAGCGCGCCTCTCAACAACCTGATGGGGCTGCGGCCGCTTGTCGCCCACCGGTCGGTCAAACAAAGCGTGGGATATTTTCTGTCGCATGTCTCGTCCAACGGGCGCCGCGACAATGCGACTTGTAGCCCGAGCAGCACCAAGGTAGCACCGGCCATTGTCGTAGCGCCCAAGCCGCCACCGCCGGCGCGGTGTCCATCCCTGCGCGCCGTCAATTTTGCCACGATCGATGCCACCGCCCGTACCGTCGTCCGCCTCGACCGCCTTACGTTTGTGACCCCGGCGATTGTTGCCGAGATCAACCGCCGGCGGGGCATGCGCAAGCAGCTCTTGGATTTGCTACGCAGTGCCCAGTCGCTCCAGTCCGAGCCAAATGCGAACAGCAACAATGCTGTCGCCCCACAGGCGCGAACCCGCAACCTCTTGGACGAGGCGCTCACAAAGGCCGGGCACCTCGCATCGTCCGCGCCCGAGTGTGCGATCGCCGACTACGTCGCCCACGGGCTGCCCCCCGAGCTGCTCGCGTTCTTCGATACGCATGTGGCGCCCCGACTCTTGCATGCGACAACGCCCGCGACGGCAAAGACCCATGTATTCACATGGCTCTTCGCGTACGCCAAACAGCTAGTAGGTCTAAGACGAGGCTAAGAAATCGACTCTACTCGTCCTTCTTGTAGTAGCCGGCAGGCACAAACGGCATCTTGGCGACGACACCTTTTTGCATCTTGTTGCGGACCTTGAAGTGGAGCTCCGTGCCAATCTTGAGGTTGCCCTTCTTGACGTAGCCCATGCCCAGCGCCTGCTTGAGCGACGGGCTGAACGTGCCGCTCGTGACCTCGCCGATGCGGTCGCCAGCGACATTGTAGATCTCCGTGCCTTCGCGGGCCGGCGCACCGTCGACCGTAAAGCCAATCTACGCGTACCATGCGTGAGCTTGTCACAATGAGGAGGCGATCGACGACGTACGCGCTTCTTGGTCCACGTCTTGTTGTTGAGCTGGTCCAAGATGACGTCGGCACCCGGGAAGCCGCCTTCTTCGCGGCGGCGCTTGCTCATCGTCCACGCCAGCGCGCCCTCGATCGGCGTCGTCTCGGGCGAAATGTCGTGGCCGTGGAGGCAGAGACCGGCCTCAAGGCGCAGGCTGTCACGCGCACCCAAGCCCTATGCAAATCGAATGAGGTTCTTCTCGTAGGCAACGGTGTTGGGTACCGCTTCAAGGACGCGTTCGTCCGCGAGGAGCTTGCGCGTAAAGTCGGCCACCGAGCTGCTCGGCACCGACACCTCGAAGCCGTCTTCGCCCGTGTAGCCGCAGCGCGTGAGGATCACGTCGTTGTTGAGCACACGCGTGAACGTGCCCGTCATGAAGTTCATGTCGGCAAGGTTGACCGAGGCTGGAACAAGTCCCGCCATGATCTCAGCCGCGCCCGGGCCTACGTGCGATTAGAGATAGGCTCGCTGCGCCAGCAAGCGTACCTTGGAGGGCGACGAGCGACCGGTCGGCAATGCGCTCGAGCTGGACGTCGCCGTCAAACTTGGCGAGGTGCGCCTGCATGTGCGCCCAATCGATGTCCTGGTTGCCGGCGTTCACGACCACGTAGAGGTGGTCGTCGTACGACGTAATGACGCAGTCGTCGATGATCCCGCCCTTCTCGTTCGTGATTAAGCTGAGCTTGGCCTCGCCCGTCGTCAGCGACGCAATGTCGCCGACCACGATACTCTCGAGGAACCGGAAGCGGTCCTTGCCCGTCATGCTAGCAAGAGGCAGCAACGTGAGGCAAAGCGTTGGCGCGCGGCGCGGGTGTACCGGAGCTGGCCCATGTGCGAGACATCAAAGAGCGACGCGCAACCCGGCGTGCGCGTGTGCGTGTGGCTCTTGAGAATGCCGGCCGTGTACTGCACAGGCATCGAGTAGCCGGCAAAGTCGACCATCTACGGCCATCGTCACGAGCGCTCGCACGCAGGCATGTACCTTGCCGCCGAGCTCCTTGTGGAGGTCGAAGAGCGCCGTCTTCTTGAGCTACAGACACAGGGTATCCTTGAGCGACGGCAAGAGTCAATGGTCGCTGCGTACGCTGGAGAAGGCGCGGCGAGGGACGTGGCCAAGCATGCTTGTGAAGTGACTGCGAATTGCAAACTGCCTACTCATAAAGCGAATCCAAGGTCATGCCGGATACGGTGTCCGGTTATGTAGCTGCTAGAAAGGCAATCACAGGTCCCACTCTTGGTGGCCGCTCCTCGTACAGCGTCCACGAGCCCGATCGAACTGTGAACTTCACTGCGGTTCGCTGCTGCCGAGTGCGCCGCCGCCTGCTTGTAGGTAGGTAGTCGATGCTCAAGATCGCCACGCGTGAAAGATCGCAACATGCCGTGCGCGCGATGGATGCGAGGGTTGAACTTGGCGGCCATCTGCCCAACTTCAATCCGACCGCCAGATGGTCCTGCGTCGTGCAATCCAAGAGATGTGGCGTCCAAACTGTGGCGTCCGCAGCCGCCCAGCGACGCCGTGCACGAGATCATTGCGGTGAGAGGGTGCGCCCAGTTCGTTACGATAGCACAGCAGTAGACAATGCAGAAAGTCTTCTTGTTCAACGGGCAGGCGCCGACTAATTCGTCTTCATGCGGCGCTTGCTCGAGAAGCACTCGCCCCAGATGCAAATGCTCTTGGACTTGAGCAGGAGACTGAAGTCGTCGAGCGTATACTGCGTCGGCGCGACTTCGGGCAGCGACTTGTCCTTGATTGCCGCTTGCACGGCGGCCTGCAGCAGCTCGTGGGCCGACCCGACCGTGTACTCTTGGAACGGGTACGCCTTGTCGTCGACGGCAACGACGCGCTTCTCGGCCGGCACTTGGTACGTGGTCAAAATGTGCTCTATGGAGCAGCGTTAGTATGAACACAGAGGCAAGGTACCACGATGCGCGGGATACCGAGGATGGCTTCGATTTGCTCGAGCGACAAGGTCGCATCCTTGGCGGCGGCTTGGAGCTGGAAGAGGCACTCGAGACGTTCGTTGACGTCGCCTTTGACCGCGAGCGAGAAGGCGACCATGAGCGTATCGAGGTTGCACTTGCCGTTGGCATTCTTCGGAAGGCTCATAAGAACACGTTCGAGGTGGTGCTACAGCATATTCGATTCATGCGATTCCGAAGATGGTGCCGTACGAGGTTCTTGAGCTGCATGCCGTTGAGGACGCTGCCAAGGCACAAGTCAAAGTCCCGCACCGACGCCTCGTTGGTCGGGAAGAACGCCTTGGCCTGCGCATGGACCTTCTGGAAGACGTCCGGCCTAATGCAAGCGTGTGTGAGCGCGATGCTGCGCTGCTGCTCGTGCGTACGTGATGTCGTTCTGGGACCGCAGCTCGAACGCTTCGTAGGGCGAGATCGGCGTTGCGTCGGCAATCTCGTTTTGAATCGCTTCAAAGAACTTACGGTTCTTGCTGCCGCGGTAAATGTACCCGCCGATCGCAAGGATGACGGCGCCAAAGACGTACTCGGGGTGGCGGCTGAAGAAGCCGCCTTGATCGACAGGCACGGGCTGGACTGCAGCGCCGTCCGCAGCAGGCGCCGCGTCCTTCACCGCCGGGTTAGTCTGGAAGCGGCGCGTGGCCTTGGCATGGCGCGGCGCCGGCGTCAAGCGGCGAAGCAGCGGGGATCGACGCCACATGCGAGGTTCGTTGACGAAAGGCTGGAGTGATTGGACCTCTTTCTGGTACTATAATTATCTATAGTGTCTCACCACGGTGTTTAATATACCGGGTTTGAGACAGTATTGGTATGTTGGTCCTCGATCGAGCGATATTCGAGTGTGCATGTGTCATAGGTACGTGGCGTCGTGCCGTCGGCGAGGACGTGAGGACGCTGCGGGTGCCATTATAATATCTAGATCTATCTACACCCTACACGCTCCGCTCGCCCGAGCTCGGTAGGCCGGCGTCTTGGCGCGACACGGTCGTCTGGAGCTGTTGTTGCGTCAGCGACGACTGGTGCAATAGCTCGAGCATTTGTTCTTGCATCTTCTTTTGCTCCTGGAGCGCAGCAGCTTGCGACGCCGACGGCGCACTCTTGGTGTACGAGCTCTGCAATGGCACGAGGTCCGACGCACGCTGCGCGTTGTACGGTACCTGGCCCAGCATAAACGGCTTGGCGCTTTCATAGCTCACCGACTGGGCGCGCGGCAGCACCAAGAGCTGCTTCTTGGCGACAGCCTCGCGGCGCTCTTGGAGCGACACCATGGCCAAGTGCGCAAGCTTTTCCATGAGCGCGAGCTGCGTTGGCGGCAAGCTCACGCGCGGCTTCGAGTCCAAGACGCAGACGCTGCCGACGCACGAGCCATCGACGTCAAAGAGCGGCGCGCCCGCGAGGAACCGCACTTGAAGCGGGCCAGTCACAAACGGGTTGGTCTCGAACCGCCCGTCCTTCCACGTATCGAGGACGACGACCGGCATCCGAGTCGAGACGGGTACTTCGCAAAATGAAAAGTCCCGGCCAATGTCCGACTCCTTGATCGTGACTTTCGATTTGAACCACTGCCGGTTCTCGTCGAGGATGTGCACGATCGCAAACTTGCAGTCGAGGGCTTGGGACGCGAGGTCGCAGAGCAAGTCGTAAATGTCCTCGGGCGGCGCATCCGGGTTGTACTCGCCGCTGCTCGCTTCAAAGATGCCCTCTTCTTGGAGCCCAAAGCCCTCCATAAGTTTTTCGACCATCTCGCGCTTGGTCGGGTCCCGCGCGGCGATTTGGCTCAGCCACGCCATGCCGACTGAGTCGGGCACTGAGCCTTTTGACGACGGAAGCGTCAGTGCCAGCTCATTGCCATGTATGCCGGATGAGATCCGCGGGTCGAGCGCACTGCCCCGGCGCGAGATCGGCTCGGGTGCGGCTTGGTCGTCGGCTTGGGCGCTCGCCGTCACCAAGTTGCCGTCCGAGCACGACTTGCAGATGCGCATCGTCGTGAGGCCGATGGGCGGCAGGTCCACCGAGTTGATGATGGAGCACTTCTTACAGATGACTTCGCCGCACGCGCGGCAGTGGTGCTTTCGCCGAATGCCCGTGAACGACTTGAGGCAGAGGTGGCAGCACTGCCGCTCGTGGTCGCTCACCCACGTCGGCGTCTCGCGCTGCGTAAGGAGCCGGCTAATCCGGCGCGTGTGCACGCTTTCCTGAATGTTGGAGAGCGACTCGGCCCAGTACTGGAGCATCGCGCGGTTCGATCGCCGCGTCGTGCGAATGCCCTACATAGCACAGTTCACATAGAAGCTCCGAGAAGACGCAACTGGCTGTGTACCGGCGGCTGGCGAATGGAGCAAATGAACTGCGCTTCGAGCGTCCCGAGCTCGTCCGTGGGTCGGAAGAGGTACCCGCACTTGGAGATGGACCCGCGCTCGAGCCGGTGGCTGTCAAAGAGCGATGGACACTCGCTTTGGTCAATGGACTCGTAGAGACAGACGCCGACGAGCTTGTTGGGGTCGCCGCCAATGTAGTCGGCCGACAAGATCCCGGCGTACTCGAGCACGCAAAAGTCCTGCGACGTGGCCATCGCCGCCTTGTTCTTGAGCGCAAACCACTTGATGCTCAAGCTCTCCGAGTCGTTCTGGTCGCGCTGGTAGATGACTGCCGAGTCGAGGCTCATGTCCTTGAGCAAAAGCTTCATCATGGACCGAAACTCGTTCGTGTTGGTCGCGATCATCATGTCCATGACGTCCTCGAGCGAGGCCTGGACCGCGCCGACGCCGCGGATGCTGTAGAAAAGGCCGCCTTTCTGCCGGTCTTCGGACACGGTAATGCCCTTCTTCTCGTGCGAGAAGGCCCACTCCGAGTCCGGCGAGTTGAGCGACGGCACGAGCGTCCGCGCCCACGTGAGCAGCTCGACTTCTTCTGTCTCCGAGATGTGCGGCGCCGAGAAGAATCCATTCCGCAGCGGCAGCAGGCGGACCATGATGCAGTGAGCGTAGTAGTAGTAGTAGGACTGGGCGTGGACGTGGCCGACTAAGATGGCGTCGCGGCAATGACCCCACTGACGACGACGGGCTGTAATCCTCCGGATACCGCCATAAGTCACGCACCCCTCGCCAATATTCCACGTGGGTATCCGGATGTGGTCGTATCCGGCGCATTTATCCGGATAATAACCTGCGTAACAGCTGCGACAAATGTGCGCGGTTTCTACGAGTGAGATCTTTCTTGTGTCATTGCGATCTTATTGCAATCGATAAATTAGGATTGGGGCGGCAGCCTCGGGCGCTGCAGCAAGGTCGTCTCGGCGTTGCGGTAGCCGCCGAGAGGGCGCGTCCGTTGTGCATGGCGCAGCGCCTGCAGCGCGTCGCGCGGTTTGCTTGTGGCGCGCACCGTCGCAGGTTGCCGCAGCAGCTTCAACTTGGCCGCGTCAAACGCAGCACTTGGTAACACTAGTGGCGGTAGTGCCTCTGGCACGATGTAATACTCGCTTGACTGCGGTGGGAAGTGTGCAGTCAACCCCAGCACATGGTCGTCATGGATCAAGTTGCCACGGACGTCGAGACACTCGACGTGGTCGGCGGTCGGCAACGCGAGAAGGAGTCGGAGCCGCGGCACGACGTCATTTTGGAGGTTGTTGTTGCGCAGCAAAAGCACGCGCAGTTGGGACGAGGGTAGGCACTCGCAGAGCGCGAGGCCACCAAGCGACCCAATGCTGTTGTCGCTCAAATCCAAGAGGTGCAACGATCGTGACTGCTGCAGTCCAGTTGCAAGTAACGAGGCACCAGCGTCCCGGATCTTGTTGCCGGGGAGCTCGAGCCGCTTTAGCACCGTGTTGATCGCGAGTGCCTTTCCGATCGCATCGCATGCCGCGTCCGTAACACCGGCACGGCCGAGCACCACGCGTGTCAAGTGACCGTACCTAGCCGAGTTCACGTCAGGGGCACAGCGAGCAAGGGTGCACCGGCCAAAGAAGAAGTCGCCCATCGCACTCGCGACGTGGAGGACGCCGCTGAGGTTCATCGCATTGTCCTCCAAAATGAGCTCGCGCAGCTGAAAGTGTGCGGTTTGCACACAAGTGGCGAGCGCCCTACGAGGGTCTCTTGCACAAACACGAGCACGACAACGGTACCGAAAAGGGACGTCGCCTCGAATATCATTGGCGCCGATCGCAAGCACACGCAGGTTCTTGAGCTGGTTTGTTCGCATGGCTTCTACCAAGCAGCCAAGGCCCTCGTCGCTAGGCGCGCATCGTCAGTCGAGTAGCTTTGGTCGAGTCGCACCGCAAGAGACACCCCGCTGGTGCAAGGATTGTCTTGATGTTGGGTGCGCTCGCTGCGAGTGCGGCGGCCAAGTTGGCGCAGTAAATATCGTGCTGCAGCGGTTGCCGTGGCTCGAGCACGAGGCTTTCGGCTACCTCGAAGAGGTGGCGAATTTGACCGACCACCATGCCATCCCGAACAACGCCGAGACTCGCGACGGGGAGCTACACGGCAACGTCACCACCATACCTCACGCAAGGTGACGTACCGAGACGCGTAGTGTGGCCGTGATCGACGGCGGTGGCGGCACGCGCCGTCGCGTGAGCCCCTTGAGGTTGATCCGCGCTCGCCGCCCGCGGTAGATGGCTTGGATTTTTCGCGCATAAAAGTCCAAGTCGCGCTCGTCGTGCATGCTAAACACGATCCCCGTGAGCCCGCAACGATGCAGAATGTACAAAATACAGTGTTTCGTGGCCGCGCAAAAGTCGCTCGAGGAGGAATTGCGCCTATAATAACGTCGTCAACCTCTGTCAATCATGCGGCGAGCCTACCTCGTTAAGGGGCTCGTCGCGGGTCCAGAAGGCCAAGTGCCGGCGCCACCACGTTTGGATGCGAATGCACATATGGCGATGGAGCTGATACCGCGCTTCGTCGGCCTTGAGCTTGGCCTACGCACCACGGCTTTACTACGCAGCCGCCACGATGATACACTACGCGGTGCCGGAGGAACTGGGCCATGCGCGAGTGCTTCTTTCGGTAGAGCCGCTGAAGGTTGACTGCGAGGCGTGCTCGTCGCTGGCGCCAAATTTGCCGCGTGCGCAGAATCGCATGGCCTCGGATGTAGCGGACGCGTCGCTGGATCGTCGAGGCCGCACGCGTGCGCCGAAGCAATTCGGCATCAACGAGTCGCTTCTGTGCCAAATCCAGTCGAAACTGAGACCGAGCCTTGGCGCCCCAGTAGACGCGCTAGTTAGTATGTTCATTGCACGCATTGTTGCAGGCACGGTACCTGAATAATGGTGGCAGCGTCAACTTGCGCGGCAAAGAGCGCTCGGTACATGGGCGAGAGCGCCCCGAGTTCGTGTCGAACGAGGCGATCGAAGGGGTCGCACGATAATTTGCGCTCCTACGCACCTCCATTAGGACCTACGCGGCATAAGCCAGCGACACACGAGAGCGAGCAGTCGGTGGTCGCAGTTGGCCTTGTGCGAATAATACGCCCGCAGTGCCGGCAGCCAGTGTCGACTGGCCCGCTACAATGCACTCCATGAAATCGCCGGCTCCGTGAACACAAGATTGAACCTACTTGAAGCGTACGGGCAGCCAAGTCTTGGGCGGCAAACTTGGGCGCATACCTACGTTATCGCCATGTCAATCTGCGATTTTTGGAGAAATACACCGTCATTTCAACGTACTTTTCAAAGCGGTAGCGCAAAAGCACCTTGCGCGCGCGGAGGTTGCTGTACGGCGACGTCGCGTACGCCTCAATCGATGCAGCAATCACGTTGGCTTTGTGCTGCTTGGCGGCGTCGCGGCCCCACACACCGCGTAGAAGCGACGCAATGATCACTTGGCTCTTTGCTTCGCACTCCAAGAGCGGCCTAGTTTCGGTGACGCCAGGTGTGAGGAAGAAGAATACAAGTACCGCCAATGGTCGGGGTACCACTCGAGAAGCTTGGCCCGAATGTCCTCGCGGTAATGGCCAAAGTAGAATGCCGTGGTCGCGGCCGCCACCGCCGGGACCATCGCGTTGCACTTGAAGTACGCCACGCCGAGCTGGAGCCAAAGCGTCGCGTCCGGCTCCCACGCAAACGTCGGCATGTTCCATCGGCGAATTTTGATGCGCTTGAGCGCCTCTTGGGTCGCGTCGACGCACAAAATATAGCAGTGGCGCGCGTCAAAGTACTAGGAAACGCCATTGACCCCATTGGACTCTCGCAACGGACGCACGTACATCGACCCACGTCTTCCATGTCGATTCGTCTTGGAACCAGTCGGCCCAGTTTTTACCCGGAAGCGGCGTAAACAAATGCTGACGCAGCGCGACGCGATAGAGCTCTTCGTAGGTCTTGGCCGCGTACTTGACGGTGCGAGAGATGCCCAGTGTCTCGTGGACGCGCGCCGTGATGTACAAGACGTCGACAAACCACTCGGTCTACAAGCTGATGCACAATACTGTCATATCGCTGTCGCGATACCTTGGCGATGTCTTTGTCGATGATGAATTTACAGTACTCGCAGCACTGCTCCAAGAGCTCCTTGCCGTCCGACGATGTCACGTCGATCTGCTGGAAGACTATGCGCTGAAACATGAGCACGACTGCGTGGTAGATGACGCGGTCCACGAGCTTGAACTGCGGATACGTCTAGTTCACAGCGTATAATAAATAGTCCACTAATGGCGTAGCGTACAAACAGCAAGGTCCGCGCCGTGCCGAGGGCGTTAGGGAAGTCCCCGAGGCCTTCAAAGACCTGGAGGAGCTCGAGCATCACAAATGGGCTCGTTGCGACTTCCAAATACTTGAGTCCATACTGCATAATACCTGTATCAATCCCCCGTGCACAGCATTCGACGCGTATACCTCATAGCACTTTTTTGCGTCCCAGAGAAGACCCCACGCATGCGTGCGCTCCCACTGGAGGTAGCACGCCTTCCCGAGCGTGCGCCACACCTTGCCGCTGCTGGCACCGAGGTAGATGGCTTGGCCGAGGCGCTCGATCGCCTTCATGTAGTTGCCGAGCTCGTATTGGCTGTAGCCTTGTCGCTCGTAGCTCTTGGGGTGGTCCGGGTACCAGTCAATGTACGACTGGTGGTACTGCGAGATGACCGAGTAGACAGCGCGATGGAACGTCGCGTGGAGTAGCGTCGCCTTGGTGGTGGCGAAGAGCGCCGCCTCGTCCTCCTTGGACTTGGGTTTGGTGATGATTTGGAGCGCGGCGACCGAGTCGGTATTGAGCTTCTTATAGTCGCGCGGCTTCTTGGGCGCCTTCTTGACGACGCCATCGCGCTTGCGCGGCATGCGTGTCGTTTCACTCGTTACAACCCTACCCCTCCCAACTTCAGACACATTGTCCACAATCACCCCGAGACGGCGGCAGCAACTTCAGTCGACCGCATACGATGCGACTTGATGAAGAACCATACAATGACGCACAGCTCGTCACGGGTCTCTCCTGTTTGTGAGATTCTGCTATCTGAGAGCAAAGTTTGCAAAAAGGAGGAAACCAAAATGCTTCCATAATTACATGCCAAATTCGCCGAAAAAATCCACGTCCTTCTTGACGACCTTCTTGGGCTCGGGCTTGGGCAAAGGCTCGGGCTTGGGCGTTGCGTCAAGCGGCGTGGCAGGCGGGAACGTCGCGGCTCTCGGCTCGGGCGCTTCCAGAGGGGTCGCCGACGACTGCGAAAACGACTTTAAGGACGAAGTCGAACCACCATGGATGCCTTCGTACGCGCTCGTCTGCGGCAGCGTCGGGTTGGTGCGCGGGAACATACCACCATGGCTATCGCGATCGTCTTGCGCCGACGTATCGACAAGCGACTGCGCGTTCTTGAGAAGCGAGCTGGTCGTCGACGTGAGGAAGGACCAGCCTGACGACGCCGTCGACTTGACCGACGTTGTGAGCTCCGGGTCCGCGAGCTTGGACTGGACGCTGCTCCAGCCCGACGACACCTTGGTCGAGAGGTCCTGGTCTTTGACGAGGCTCGCGGCCGACGACGCCGCCGACGAGACAGTCGTCGAGAGAAAGCTAAACGCGCTGCCGAGGGTACTACGCAGGTCGGACCGTAAAGACACCGTGAGGTCGATAGACCAAGACGTACTCGGTGACATCGCCGTAGCCGCCGCTGGAGCTATGGTTGCTGCTCGAGACGCTGCCACCGCTGCCAATGCCTTGCATGCCCGACGAGCCAAACTTGGCGGCCATGCGGGCACGGGCTTCTTCACGAAGACGCATTTGCCTACCCTCCTTGCATGAGCAAGAACTACGATGCAAACACAGATCGTGGCTACCGGGCAACGTAGTCTTGTTCGCTCTCGCCCTTGAGGGCTTCGACGCCAAGCGTGTCCGAGCTGCCATGCGACGACGACGACGATGCGCTCGAGGCCGCCGCCGGGTTGTGCGACGGGTCCCAGCGCGGCAAGGGCGTTGGCGACGAGCCTTCCACAAGCGCCTGCAAGCGCGCGCGGAAGGCCTCTGCCTGCGGCGTGTTGTACTTTTGCGCAATTGTCAACGTCTTGGGCACGCCAGCCGCGTTGAACTCGCTGCGGAAATGGTCGTTGCCACCGAGCTAGCCCCCTCTGTAAGGAAACAGGGCCACACGGCGACTATGGCGGTCATACCTGCATCATGCGGATCTGCTTGTCCGTCCACGAGTCCATTGTCACGGAGCGCACGAACGAGATGTGCACGCCAAGGCCGCGGTGGCGGCCCGAGCACTCGAGGCACATGAACGTGCCATACGAGACGGTCGCCCATTGCGGGTACGGCGCGTCGCAGTCGACGCATTTCTACACCATGCTTGCATGAGCCGCCATCGATGCATCATCGCCGTACGTTGTTGCCGGGCAGCTTCCGCAGCTCCTGCTGCACGGCCATGGCCATCTGGTGTGCCATCTTGACGTCGCTTTGCGTTTTGGCGGCCGCGTCAGTCGCCGCCAACGCCGTCTCTTGACGTTTGTATGTCGCCGGTGGCCAATCAGCGCTCGTCCAGTGTCGAGTGAAATCTAGAGCAAAAAAGAACCGGCGCAGGCAGGCGCTTGACCTGGCTTGACGCACGCCATGGCCCCAAGGCAGGCTGCGCGGCCGTCGTAGCCCAATGTGCTATTGCTGTAGAGACCCTCGCCCAAGGTGCTGTCGTCGTCCCAGCGCACTGCACGCCCTCGTTGATCCTGCTTGGCGGAACGCGAAAATGCGACCATTACGCACAACATGGTTCCTCGGGTTGCAATGTACAGCTATCTCTTGTCGTCACGCTGATCAACTCTGCGCCACGCGCCACGAGCCCGCGCCAAGGCCAAGGTGCCAGCGATCATCGACACCTCGCTGGTAGCCGCCACTACCTCGTGGAGCCTCGCCGGGCATCCTATTTGCCTGCCATAGCTTGCTGCATCCAAGACTAGCGTGTAGACACGGGCTACGTCCTTGCGGCCATGAGCTTGGCCTCGTGTGCCCGGCAGGCAGGCGAGGGCCATGCTGCCCACGCGATCTTGCGTGCGCTGGTCCTCTTATGAGCAGGATGTTGTTCGATTACACGCGCAATCGAAGTTCGATGGCATTTCTTTGGGTGCGAACGATTTGTATTGGATATTTGTACTGTATAATAAAAAAGCAAATGGCCTCGAAGCGCGACTCGAAGTTCGAACGTCGCCGGCCATATTGGCATCACTGACTGCATGCAAGGAGCGGGCCACCAGATCTCGTCGCCATCGCCGGGCGTCGCCCTCGAGTCGAAGAAGCTCGCGCGGTTCTTCTCCGAGGACAAGCCGCCCCGGAAGCGGCTCGCGACCGCGCTCGAGTTCCTCAAGACGTCGGGGCCGGACCAGCAGGACCTCTTCT
Source organism: Saprolegnia diclina VS20 (assembly GCF_000281045.1). Taxonomy (NCBI): domain Eukaryota; phylum Oomycota; class Saprolegniomycetes; order Saprolegniales; family Saprolegniaceae; genus Saprolegnia; species Saprolegnia diclina. The sequence continues at coordinate 1,162,625 of NW_008246071.1, forward strand.
GGCGCGACGTCGTGAACGGCAGCACCTTCTTCAGCGTCCTCCATGCGTACCTCACGGAGCTCGAGACGATGTACGTCGTCATGGACAAGGCGAGCGTTATCAACAAGCTGCGCAACCGCAAGTTCCAGACCGAGGACTGGACCGACGTCTTTGAGGGCCTCGAGATCCTCATCAAGAGCAACAAGAGCCTCCTCGCGTCCGGCTGGCAGCACAACCGGTTCCTCACCATCTTCCAGAAGCTCCTCCTCGCCGACAACATGCCGTTCATCAAGAAATACGCCTTCCGGTAGACACGTCCGACTCGTATATGCTCATTAGCCTCTAGCTGCCTCGCGCTCTACGCCGACATCCTCATGGACGCCGACTTTGACATGCGCAACACAGCGACGCTCCTCGACTCGACGTCGACCGAGAACGTTCAGCTTGGCTTTGGCTTTTCCCACCTCGACTTGCTCGCCGAGTCGATCGACTTTTCGCCGTATGCGAGCGGGAACGCCAATGTGTACCTGCCGCCGCGCCACTACACGGAAGGCGCCGTCGTCGGCTGGGAGCGCCCGGGGCCGACGCAGGCCGAGGAGCCCGTCGATATGCTCAAGTACGTCATGGACTTGAGCCTCGAACGCAGCGACAACATCAAGGACGTCGACGTGCAGCGCTTTATGTTCTGGTGCAACGTGCTCATGGGTTCGTTCATGCCGCTGCTGTATCCCAAGGTATGGCTCGTACGCTTTGACCATGACTGCACAACGATGGCTAGGTGTGCATCGAAGTCGGCTTCAAGGAGAAGACCGACAAGCTCGGCTTCTTCCACCACTGCCCCGGCAGCTTCCAGCGCGTCATGGCCCGCTGGCTCTACAAGCTCCGGTCCAAGCAGAAGTTTATGGACGCGCTCTGGTCTCGAAAAGACTATGTCGACGTGGTCATGGAGACGCTGCGCCAGCGCTTTGCGTACCGCGACCCGGAGCTCATTGTCGACGGCATCAAGTTTTACGCGCAGCTCTGCAAGGGTACGCAGTACATGCCGCCCGTGATGAAGGCAAATCTCCACGAGGTATCAACTTGATAATTTGCGTTTGCCAACGCGTTTTGGGTAGCTGCACCGGTCGATGATCGGCCACGTGTCGCAGGTGTTCCATCCTGGCGCGCAATTCGACGACAGCAACATCTTTCTCATTGGCATTGAGCTCATGGAGCTCCTCTCGCAACAGCGCTTGCACGTGCATTCGTTCGCCGTCCTCCGCAAGGTAGGCTTCACGAGACCAATTGTGTCCAAAGTATGGGTGTAGGCGGTGCTGGCGACGACCGATGCGTCCTACTGCCTCCGCGACAACCCGCCCGGCCAAGTGGTCTTGACGCCTATGGTCTCGACCGTGTTCCACACGTGGATCCACGGCCTCGCGCAGCCCAACGGCGCGTCCGTCGAGGTGTGGGCCGAGCTCGCGACCATGGTCAAAAAATGGCTCATGAACCCGACCACGTCGGTCGCGTTTGGGCTCGAGCTCATTCGGCGCTGGAAGCTTGAGCTCTTGACGCTAAGCCACGTGCTGCAGCTGTATTTGGCGGCCGCCGTCGACAAGGAAGAAATGGGCCGCGAATTCTCTTCGTTTCTGATCCACGACGTGGCCGTCGATGCCGATAGATCGGTGGTTGTCGTCGACCGACTCTTGCATGTGCTTTCGCCGAGTACGATCGCGTCGCTTCGACCGCAATTGAGCCAAGCCGTCCAAGACGCGGTGCTTGAAGTCGTCAAGTTTTGGAGCGACAAGCCCCACCTTGCGTCGCCCAGCACGATCGTTGCGCTCTTCGGCGAGTGGTTCCTTCCGGCCTGTGACCTCACGTCGTCCGAGATGGAAAAAACGCGCTGCGTCGCGCTCGAGACGGCGTGTACGATCTTGACGCAGCGCGCGGCGGCCTCGCTGATTCCGGCTCATGCTGCGACCTTGGCTCAGATTCTCTTGAGTGCACTCCAAGACGACAGCCGCACGAACGTGGTCTCGACGGTCTTGCACCACGGCGCCGAGCTCTTCACGCGCTCGATTCCCGGTGTCATTGTGCTCGTGCCGGCCTTCCTCCGCACGATCGACACGATGATTGGCAGTGTTGGCGCGCTGCACCGCAACCTCCTCGCCGGCGGCGACAAGTCGAATGGCACCCGTCGCATGCCGCGGTTTGGCAACGAAATGAAGCGCAACATGCTCTCGTCGATGGAGATCCTCTTTGCCCTCTTACCGCTGCCCGCGCAGCTCCCCGAGCTACCGGACCTCAGCATCGCGTCGCACCTCGAGACGCTGCCCGAAGACGTGCACATTCCGGCCATGGACGCCGAGGTACGCGATGCTGCCAAGTTGAATGCTAACGTGTCGCCTCTAGTTGCACGATGTGGCCGGCCGCTGCTTTACCCGCATCCTTGAGTTTACGTTTCCGGACGTGACCGACGTCCAGCAACGCGCGCTCTGGGGGCTCTACGTGCTCATCGTTGTCCAGCTCAACACGGCGCCGTCGCCGCTCGTCAAGCAGTACGTGGTGTTGCTCTGTGACACGTGCGCGTCCTCGGATGCGGGCTTGGCGCTCACGGCCTTGTCCGTGGTCCACGCACTCCACCGGTTCCACGCGTCGCTCCTCGCGTACGAGCCGGCGTTAGTGCAGCACATCGTCATGGCGCTTTCACTCCTCGTGCAGCAGCAAGTTGAAGATGCTTCGAACGTTGTGCGCGAGATCCTCGAGACGGCGCCAGTCGAGCCAACGTCGCCAATGGCGAGTCTGACGCACTCGACGTCCGAGAGCAGCGTGCATGCGCAGGGCGGACGCAAGCGCAGCAATTCGTGGTCGGGCTCGGTTCGCGGCCTGGAAAAGCCGACGGCCGACAGCACGTCGCTCAAGGCCGCTGAAAACCCCGTGCTCAAAACGATCGTTGCCAAAACCACGGCGGTCTTCGAGACGCTGAGCGACTGGGTGATCGAGTGCGATACGATCCTCCACGACCCGGCCGTGCTCAAGCTTCTCTTTGATGCGCTCGAGGCCGCGCTCATCGGTAGCATTCCCGACGGCGCGTGGCAGCTCCAAGTGGAGCAGCAGCGCACGGTCGAGCACAAGATGGACATGCCATTGCTCTTCCTGGGCCTCGCGATGCGCGCGTCGCTGGACGGCGACCGCCACAAGCCATCGCTCCAGGTACGTCGACAACGTGTCGCGTCCGATTGTGGTGATGGCGTACGTAGTGCTTCTCGGACATTGCGATGGCAGCCGAAGGCTTCCTTATGCACCTTGTACGACGGAATATGCGTGCATTTGGAGATCTGAGGTTGTCGGTAGATGCACCATTTGCATGGGTTTCCTTCGCCGGCCGGTGTCGACCAGCTCGTCTCGTCGTGCACCGAGTTCCCGGACGAGCCCGAGACGTTGCCGCCCAACGCGCTGAGCTTCATCTACATGAACTCTATCGTGTTGACCGTCGTCGGAAGGTACAGAGCGTCATCGTCGCAGCCAAGCGCTCATATTCGGTAGCGTTGACGCGGCGACCGCGCGGATCGTGGCGCGCGACATGACGGGCACGTACACATGGGACGCTACGATGCCGTTGGCGTCGTCTTTGCCAATGCCGTCGCTGCCAACAGGCGATACTGACGTCGAGAGAGCGATGGACGAGCCGTGGACCAAGCATTTGCCGCCGCGGGCGTCGCCGGACCGCGAGCGCCTCGAGGTCGTCATGGACCACGCACTGGTGCTGGCGACGCAGCCGAGCTCGGACGTGTGTCCGCTCTGCGGCGGGCGTCTCCTCGAAAAACCTCCGCAGCCAAGCGCGGAAAAGGTGACGCAAATGGCGCCGTTCCCGGTCTTGCGCAAGACGGTGCCGAAGGGCAACACGCTGCCGTCCATGCCGCAGTACGTCTTCCACGACGAAACCCACGGCAGCAGCAATGGTTTGCACGACACGTACGTCTGCAAGTGCGACCCGGACGAGCTCCAAGCCAAGTCGACGCTCCCGACCCAAGTGTCGGACGCAACGTCGATCTGCAACCTCTTTTGCCTCCCAGAGGCGGCCAAAACCAGCGTCGGCGGCCTCGACCACGAGCGGAGCCTTCTCGACTTGCTCGTCGACAGCATCCCGATGCACTTTCGCGATTGCGGCGGCGACCTCATCGACAAGACGCTCCTCGGCGGTCGCTTTACGATGCAAAAGTACCTCGACATGGAGTGGGATGACATGTACACGACGGACGGCGGTCCGCTCCAGCGCGACGCGACCGACGTGCCGGGCTTTAGCTTTGTGCAGCGGCTGCTCCACGACGAAGAGTGCTACGCGTACCTCAAGACGTTTTTGCAAAAGGAAGAGAAGGGCAAGGAGCTCATTGAATTCTGGTACGACATATGGATCGTCGAGATGTGGCAACTTCATTTGTGCGTGACTAGCGACGGCGTGAAAAAGTACGAGCGGTCCTTTGAGGGCAACGACCGCGTCTCGCAAGCGACGCTCTTGTACTGGGAGTTCTTCTCGCCCGAGAGCGTCTCGTTCACGGCGTTTCCGTTCCAAATTGCGTCCAAGCTCCAGCACGCGCTCCAGGCGGCGCAGGCGACGACCGACGCCACGCCGCTGCCGCTGACCCTTTTCCAGGACGCCATGGACTACGTCGAAGACACGTGCTTCCTTGGCGAAGGGCGCCTCGATCGGTTCGTGTCCATGCTCAACGACGCGCACGCCAAGAGCTTGCATCCGCCGGCCGACGGCAACTGGAATGCATTCGTGGTGCCGCCGCAGCTCGCGCTCTACGACGCCTTCTCGGTACCTCTTGTGCATCAAAATCGCGTGCGAATGTCGCGATAGGTCATGGAGCTCAACGTGCGCATCTGCGCTGAGACGCTCGAGGTGAAGAAGTCCAACACACTGCTGCAGCCGGCGCTGCCGTCGTCGACGATCGCGCTCCCGACCGCGTCCAAGATGCGGATTTCACCGCTCGATGTGTGCCGGCTCTGGCTCGCACAGCTCGGGATCCTTCCGAACGAGAGCACCGTGGGCCAGAACCACGTGCTCATCCTCGAAAACGGCGTCAAGCTGGAGCGGTCGCTCAAGCACTTGGACAAGACACCGTCGCGCGAGACCATCAAGATTGGCATCGTCTACGTCGGGAAGCACCAATCGCAGCAGCACGAAATCCTTGGCAACACGCACGGCAGCGCCGAGTACGAAGAGTTTTTGCTCGAGCTGGGCTGGCCCGTACGTTGCGTGGAGCTCTTCTGTAGCCTGAGCGTTCGTAGATCACGCTCGCGACGCACAAGGGCTTCACGGGCGGCTTGGACCACAACCCCAAGTCGCTCTCGAATGGCCCGTCGACGATCTACTATGCCAACTCGACGACCGAAGTCGTGTTCCACGTCGTGACCAAGATGCCGACCAAGGCCAACGACCCGCAGCAAATCGACAAGAAGCGCCACGTTGGCAACGACCACGTGCACATTGTCTGGAGCGACAACCCGCAGGCGTACACCCAGAGCACGATCACGAGGTAGGAGCCGCTCGTATGTTGTTGTTGTTGCTCATGTCATCGTGTAGCAACTTCAACTTTGTGCAGATCGTCGTGTTTCCGCTGCGACAGACGTCTGAGGGCCTCTTCCTCATCAACGTGCTCACAAAGCCCGACGTACATATTGTCTCGTACAGCTTGGGAATGTGACATGAGCGTAGGTGCCGCTCTTTGGACCGCTCATGGACGGGATGGTGGTCACGCGCCGGGACCTCCCCGAGCTCCTTCGCCAGGTACGATTGAGGTGGAGATACGTACTTGAAGCAGTGTAGACGGTCATGAACGCCAACCGCGCGTGCCGGCAGCAGTCGGCGTGGTACCTTCCGCCGTACCCGACGCGCCGCAAGCTCATTGACGAGATTGTCGAGCGCTACGCGACCGACTACAGCGAAAAGAGCATGCTCACAAGCCTCTTCAAGATCCCGTCGCCCGCCGAAGGCCACAGCATCTAGCCTCGTCACGTCCCATCATTATGCACCGCGTTGTAACCCTAGCCCGGATCACACTTTTGTGTTCTCGTCTTGCGCTCTAGTTCAGCGGCACGTCCCGTTGACGCGCTGGTGTGTTGGCAGAGGCGCTTGCTTGTTGAACGCTGCATCGCTCTTCTTGTCGAGCGTAAAAATCCGACACTTTTCGGGAAAACGACGTGGTGACGTCGGCACGCTTCGTCAACGGGCGCTTGATGGCTTGGTCAACGGCTTCTTTCGCAGCGCTGCACGGTGGCATTTCGGAATAAGCAATGCTCCGCCGTATCGCTCTCGCTGTGCTCCATGTACGCACGCCATTATTGCGTTGGCGCCGTGTTGAATGGACGCACTAGGCCGTGCCGCTTGTCATCTTGCTCATGATGTGCATCTGGATGGGGGTGACGCTGACGATGTACAAGACGAGCGTCCTCAGTCAAGTGACGGCCGTGGACATTGCGGGCTTCTCCGTGCGCTATTCGGACGCGCACCTCTTCAACTGGCACCCGGTGCTCATGACGTTTGGGCTGCTCTTTTGCTCGTACGAAGGTACGTGCATCTTCTTTGCCGCCTGCGATTGGAGTCATTATAGCGGCGCTCGTGTTTGTGACGGCGCCCTTTGACCACGACACCAACAAGACTGTGCACGCGACGTTGCACGGGCTCGCGCTGCTCTCGGCGGTCCTCGGCGCGATTGCAGTCTTTTCGTATCATTTTGCCCAGAACATTCCGAACCTGTACAGCCTCCACAGCTGGCTCGGGCTGCTGACCGTCGTCGCCTTTCTTTCACAGGTTGCCACCATAGTGTAGCGTGCGTCCGCTGACGTGTGTGGATAGATTGTCGTGGGCTTTGTGGCGTTCTTGTACCCGGGTCTCGCGGCGCGCTGGCGGCTTGCGCTGGTGCCGTACCACGTTGGCTTTGGCCTCGCGGTCCTCGGGCTTGTGGCTGCCACGATCGGTCGACTCGTCTGTGTGTCTGGAGTGTACTGACGCCGGAGTCTTTAGTGACGGGCATCATGGAGAAGCTCGGGTTCAACGGCTCGTGCAACGTTTCCGGCAAGCTCGACGGACGCGACGTCCGCGGCTACATGGCGCCGGACTGCATGCTCGGCAATGCGATTGGGCTCTTGGTGGCGCTGACGTTTGCCAGCGTTGCGATGACGGTGATCGTCTCGAAGCTCCCGACGCCACCCCGCGGCCCGATCGAACTGGCGATGGACGGGACGGAGACTGTGCCGTTGATGGCCCACGAAAACTGACGTGCTCATGGACCCCTTGTGTAGTTGACTGTGCCTACCTCGTTTCCCAGCTGTGTGACAGCGTAACCAAACGAGCTCTTGTCGCTGTGCCTGATGTGGCCGAATTGGGAAGGGTTTGTGGGAGGACCCCCAATGCAGAACGAACACGCGCGGGGTGTCAGGGTGTAAGGGTGTAAGCGGATGTATCGTGAGGGTTGCTTGTAGTGGGGCGTAGGTGGTAGTATGGACTTGGACCTACCTGTCCGTCGACTATCCCGGTGGCCGGATTTTTGGCGCCAAATCCGAATACGGTGCCAGCTGGTGGTAAACCTCTGAAACGGCATATCGGGTTCGTATGTAGTTTTAGAGACAGGCCACAAATCACAAGCGCAGCATGGAGTTCTTCGCAGCCTCGCCCGAGGTGGATGCCACCGCGCTCTTCAAGGACGCCATCGTCGTCGCGGTACCTGCGCTGGTGGCAGCGCCTCTGCCTCATTGTCTCCTCTGCGCGTAGCCTGCCATTTCGTTTGCCAACATGGGCCAACTGGTCGTCGACGTCCTTGTCAACTCGGCGCTTGGGCAAGAGGTCGCGCTCGGCACCAAATTCGCTGGATGCTCATGCGTTCTGTGGTCTCTAGATGAACATGACGCGCGTCGGCTACTTGTTCTCGAAGCGCGTGGCGCCGATGGCCGGCGCGGCGGCGTTTGCTACCCAGGCGGCCGGAGACCTCTGCCTCAACATGGAGGTCATTTCGCATCCTTTCGTGCTTGCCAGTCTCAACGATACGCTAGGTCTACCTGTTGTCGTACCCATTGCCCGGCTCGTCGGCAGTACAAAAAGTTGCCTTTGTGCAGCAGCGCACGTCGGTGCTTCCCGTACGCCCTCGATCCCGCCAAGGCTGCGCTAACAGCCGGAACAACTGTAGGGCCAAAGCGCTGCGTTTGTCCGCGAGTTTGTTGCGTGGTCCAAGCACGTGCAGGCAGCGTCTGTTCTTTTGCTTGCTGGCGCCGACAACATGCTCTGCCACGACCGCGACATGCACGTGTTCGTCCGCCTTGCGTTCCTTCTTCCTACTAACGACGTCGTAGGCACCGCATCAAGTGGGCGGGCGCCAGCACCAACGGTCCTCTCTTCAACGATGCGTTCTTGGCCATGATCCCGCGCCTGCCGCTGGTCGACGGCGACGCGACGGTGTGGGACGCAACGCGCGGCGCGGGCCTCGCGCCGGCCATGGACCGCGAAGCCGCCTCGCAAAAGCTGACGTTTCTGTCGTTTGTGCTGTTCTGTGCCGAGGGCAACAACGTGCCGGACGCCGTGTACCTCTCGAGCTGCGTCGCGCAGTACCTGCAGCTGCCGCCAACCTCGTTCAAGCTCCAGCTGCCGCCGTCGTGGAGCCATTTGTTTGGTCGGGACCCGTCCGTCTCGCTCTTCTTGTAGATATACCGTAGTTTTGGCCTAAAAAACGGGAAAATCACGACGACCTTTCTATTGCTACGGTTTCGTACTTCCATGTCGATGGCGCTCGAGACCGGTGAGAGCACGACCGCGGAGCCGCCACCGGCGACAACCCACCAGCCAACAACCACTGGAGAAATACCGTCGCCTCACGATGCCGTCGTCGTCACTGCAGCACCCTCCGATGGCTCCAACGACAACCCGAGCACCGTGGTCGGGCCAGAGACCGTCGAAGCACCAACGACAACCGCGATCGCGCCTCTAGTCGTCGCAGCAGTCAGCAGTAGCATCTCACCGGTGCTGCCGCGGCGAAAACCTCCAAAGAGGGTGCATTTTGCATCATCGCCCAAACGACGAGCGCTCTCTTTCGCGACTAAAGCGACACGCGAGGGCGCGTCACGCTTCCCAATCTCCTTTGGGTGCGCCTCTGTGTCCTCTTATTGCAGCTCTGGCATGTTCTTCTATCTCGTAGTCGGTCTACACACCGCGTCGTTGTCTCGACGGCGCCGGCACCGATCGAGCAGCTCGTGGCGAACGAGGCAACGTACACGCTCCCTCCGATGGCGCCACTGCTGTGGAAGGAGCGCTTTGCTCTAGGCTACGCAGGTACAAAGCGCGTGCATGCGCTGCGCACCAATACGCCAATCGTGGACGAGCTCACGTTTTCGAGCCGCGACGGTCTCTCCCGCCAGCAGCGTCCGCTGGTGCTCGCCCTTGGCGCGGCGTACTGCTCGACGATCACATCGATCGTCATGCCAAAGTGTGGCCTCGACAGTGCGACAGCGCTCGCCTTGTTCCGCGTCCTGACAACGAGCCACTCGATCACGTCACTCGATGTATCGGACAACAGCCTTTGCGACGACGACATGCCTGCGCTCTGCGTAGCGCTGCGCACCAACACGTCGCTGACGCGGCTCGTACTCACGCGCAATGGCATCTCGGCGCGGAGTTTCCAGTGCCTCGCGTTTGCCCTGCAAGAAAACATCGATGGCAGCCTCCTCTCGCTCGACTTGAGCTACAACCCGCTATTAGCCGCGAGTTCGCAGCTGCTCGCTGACTGTCTCAGCGTCAACGAGACGCTCACGAGTCTCAACGTCGCGGCCACGCACGTCGTTGAACCCATCGTGCTCTCGGGTCTGTGGCGAAACTACACGCTCCACGAGCTCCAGCTTCAGCAGCTCGACAGCCCGGTGCCCCGTGCAGCGACCGATGAGAACGGCCGGCTCGCGCAAGACCATTTGAATATCACGCACGCCCCCGAAGTCATCGAAGGGCTACGGCGCGCCACGTCGGGCTTGGCACACTGCAATCTTACGGGCGTGCTGCTGCCGATTCAGACCATCAAGAGCTCCCGCTGGATCCACTTGCCAGCGGCAGCGCTCAACGAACTCGACGGACGCGTCATTGCGGTAGGGTGCATTGTCCCGCTTCCGCCAACATGGCACGTAGGGCTTGCTGTCCCAAAATCTTGCACTGCTCGAGCTCGATCTGGCGTCCAACCACTTGGGCGCCGAGTCGGTGGCTGCGATCATGGTCGCCATGAAGGCATGCCCGACACTCCGCACGGTCGACTTGTCGGACAACGGCGTTGGCGCCTACATTGGCGAGGCCCTGGGGCAGAGTCTCACGACCAACACGACCGTGGGGACGGTCAAGGTTGCCGACTTGATCCATGACGTTCAGCAGCTACGCGGCAACAGCGACGAGGTGCCAATGCCTTGGCGACGGTCACTGAACACACTGTCGTTGTAGGTGGAGGAGCTCACCATTACAAAAGAGATGCTCGCCGATCCATTGGATTTTTGGGTTGTCACAATGCTCTTGGGCGTAAACCGACGCACTTTGATCTTCAACGAGCTCCAGATTCCGGCGCTGGAAGACCATATCGACTACTGCCATACGCACCTCGCCGAGTATCGCGCGTCTTCTTCTCGCTCGTAATACGATTTCTGCGGCTAGTTACGAAGCGTCCTTTCTTGCGGTGCGCATTCGGCATCACTCGCACCTGCAAGTGCTGCAGCTCAACTGCTGCAGCTTGACGTCCTATGCTGGTCTCGTACTGGCCGACGCGCTTCGAAACCATACCGTGCTTCAACACGTAGCTCTCCCAAGTGCAAACTCAAAGTGCAAACTCAATTCCCTCTAGGTGTCGCTGGAGAACAACGCGCTCGGACCCATTGGTGGCCGCGCGATCACCGAGTGCCTCGAGCACAACCATTGTCTCACACATTTGAATTTGAGCTGGAACCAACTCAACAACGACGGTGTGCTCCCACTGCGCGTCTCGCTGGCTGCCAACCGGGCGCTGCGACGCCTCGATCTCCGCGGCAACGGCATCAGCACGATCGGTGTCGTGGCCATTGGCACCGGCATCGCGACCAATGCGTGCTTGGAAGAGCTCTACTTGCGCTGGAATGACGTGGCACCGCGCGGCGCGACGAGCCTCGCCACCGCGCTCACGCGCAACAAGAACCTCCGCGTCCTCGACATTGAGCAGCAGCACATGGAAGTCGACGGCGCCGTCGCATTTGCGACCATGCTTCGCAGCAACAAGGCGCTCACGGCGCTCAATATGCGAAGTGACCTCGTGCTGCACCCGACGACAACCCTCACAACGGACGGCGCGACGGCGCTCGCGATGGCACTGCGTGAAAACACCACGTCGTCATGATAACGCTTTTGTGGAAGCTCAACCGACTCGCGTAGGCTCAAGGAGCTCAACTTGGCCGAGAACCGGTTGACAGTCGAAGGCTGCGAAGTGCTCATTGGCGGTGTCGCCAATCTGCGCCTGCAAAAGCTCGATCTCTCGTACGCAGAGCTGGCGGGCGAGCTCGCGGTAACCTTCTTTGCGCAGCTCGCCCGCAACTCTTGCATGGAGGTAGCTTTTGCATCGCCAAAGGCCCCACATCCCACCATTGGTGGTGGTAGGAACTCAATGTAGAGCACAACAACATTGGGCCCGATGGCTTCAAGGCGTGCTTGCGAGCGCTCTGCGTGAATCGTACGTTGCGCGACCTCAACATTGGCTACTGCCACGTCACGGAAGAGGGCATGGTGCTCGTCGAGAAGCAGGCGCGGCTCTTCGCCCTGCTTCGGCTTCGGCTCGTCGGCAACCGCGTGACGCCAGGTACCAAAGCGCGACTACAGGCGCTGCGCGTCGGTGTCGTGCTCGATATTTAAGCACCACAAGAATGTGAAACGATGTTTCTGGTGCCTTCCAGAACCTTGATGCACGGTCCACGGTCGTGGGAACGTGCCAAACCGCCTGTTTTCTCCTTGATACGTACCCCACTGCGCAAACGTGGGTACGTTCTGCCGTCTACCGCATGACGCATCAAGACACAGCTGGCGCGGGTGTCCACGGCTGCGAAAGTTAGCACTAATTGTGCGTCGAGGTTGCAGTTCCGAGGCGTTACGTACGTGGCGGCCTCCGACGAGCGATAAGCCGCCGCGCTCATTGGCACGACCATGTCACAGATCGGCGTCGGCTGGAGTAGCCGGGCGACGAGCAATTGCGCGGCGGGTGCTGCTCATTTTCCGATTTCCTTTGTCTTGCCAAGCATGACCAGCTTTGCCAACACGCACACAACGAGCTCGCTCGCGGTCCTCACCAACACCCCGCTCCTTCAGCTCGTGTGCGCCTACCAAGACGGTCTCACGCCCGAGCTCTCGAGCGTCTTCCTCACGTACCGCCGGCGCATGCAGCGTTCGCTTGTGCCGCAGAAGAAACTCATCCTTGCCACCAAGGAGATGTTCCGCGGCCATGTCGCCCTCAAGCTTGTCGAGAAGGGCGACGTCGCGATGCTCCACGAGCTCGAGCGCCAAATTCCCACTGGGTATGCGCGCCCGCCTCGCAACGAGTCGAGTTACCTCTACGGCATCAACACGGCGGCGGCGCGCGGCCAGCTGACCGTTGTGCGCTTCCTCCATGAACACGACCTGGCCAAGTGCTCAAAGAAGGCAATGGACGACGCCGCGTCCAACGGCGACCTCGCCATGGTCACCTACTTGGACGAGCACCGTGATGAGGGCTGCAGCCTCGCGGGGTACATTTTGGCCGAGAAGCACGGCCACCGCGACGTCGTCGAGTACCTCCTCGCCCACCGCCCGCAAGACCAGAACAAGTGCCCGCCCTCGGACCCGCAGTTTGTGTTGCACCCGCTCTTGACGTCGGCCGCCGACGCGCTCGCCAAGGTGCCGGCCTGCGGCGTCCAATAGCCGAATATGGCTTCAAATACGCTCCTTGCCCTCTCCTGCTGCCACGTATGATGATGTCCCACGCCACTGCCTTTGTCGCACAAGGCCCGACGCTGCCTCTCCACGCATGTCCATTCGATGCATATCTATCTACTATCGCTAGTCCATGATGGCTACGCGTCCATATTAACTCAATCCGACGACCGACCCTTAAGGGCGTCTCCTGACTTGAGCGTTGCCTTGCCAAGTTGAAGTTGCCACGAAATTTAGCTCGCTCGTTCTCAGAAGCGTTTGGTATCCACGATGGCTGCAAGAACAAAACTGGTTCTCGTTCGATCTCCTAAACGAGGTGGCGGCGTCGACTCTAAGACTCTAAGAAGAAGAGCCGCAGACTCTAAGAAGAAGAGCCGCAGACTCTAAGAAGAAGAGCCGCAGACTCTAAGAAAGAAGAGCCTCAGACACTAAGAAGAGCCGCTTATATGTCGTTTCACAATTTACGCATCAGCGATCGGGCAGAGACAGACGGGCGTCGGGATCGCAATCGACTCGCCCGTCGGCTCGAGCGACCCGTTCGGTGCCAAGCGGTACGTCAAGATCGAGTCGGAGTTTTGGTTGGCCGACAAGACGAGGTCGTTGCTGACAAAGGCAAAGTGGCGGGGGAAGAGGCCGCCGCTCGACACAAACGTCGGGGCATCGACGCGACCGTCGGCAGTAATCGGGAACGTGACGAGCGTGTCGTCACCGCGGTTCGAGACGACGACGGCGCGGCCCGACGGCGCGACCTGCACCTCGGCGTTGAGGCTAAAGGCGTCTGTCTGGGCGCGCTCGGGCAGACGCGTCGAGACCGTCTGCAGCGGCGTCGCTGCAAGCGACCCATCGCTTTCGAGCGCAAAGACGCCGAGGCTGTTGCTCAGCTCGTGGACGACGTACGCGACAGGAAGCGTCGGGTGCATCGACATGTGCCGGGGACCGGCGCCCGGCGGCTGCGGCACAAACGCACGGGCGCTATGGGGCTCGAGCGCACCTGATTCGCAGCGTTTTAGTGAGAGGCTGAGAGATCGCATGGTCTCTTACCTGTCACCGCCTGGAGCGCAAACTGCATGACCTTGTCGTTTCCGAGGTCGAGCGCGAACAAATTAGCGCCTGCCCACGTCGTACTGTGGCAGTGCGGGGCTTCCTGGCGGGCGGCGTTCACGAGGCTCGCGCCTGTAAACTGCTGGATGCTCGACGCAGGTGCGATCGAGCCATCGGGCTGGATCGGGTACAGCGCGACGTTCCCGCCGCCGTAGTTGGACACGGCCACGTAGCGCCCGTACGGGTCCACGGAGGCGTGGCAGGGATACGTGCCATGCGACGGCTCCATATTCTTCAAGGTAAGTTGACCGTCGGCGCCGATCACGTACGCACGGAGAAAGCCCGTCGCTTGGCCGTTCACGTCGTCCGCACACTCGTTGACGACGAAGGCGACGCCATTGGCCGCGGCGACGAACGACGGGTTGACGCCCACGTCCGTGACGCCGAGGAGGCTCATCTTGCCCGTCGCGTGCTCGACCGAGATGGCGTAGACGCCCTTGCCCTTGCCGTCGACATGGTCTTCCTTGCGCGTGTACGTCCCCACAAGCACTTGCGTCGCCATGCTGCCAATCCAAAAATCCAAAATGCCAACTGGATTCCACTGGAATTCCGATGACGGCGAGCCTGTATACACATACAAACATCAAGTACATGTATCCAAGCCAGTGTACATTCCAGCGTCCCAAAACGAAGTGCGTCGAGTGTAATGCTAAAGGCGCCCCGTCAACGAGTGACGCGAGAGCCTTCACGCTGCATGATACCAAGGGCACTGGTGACATCCTTGAGGCACTTTGAGTTGAGTTTCGAGTTGGAGTTTGCGGTAAAATTGTACCTTCTGTACCCAGGGTATATCGACGGCTCCTCAACCCCGGACTCGTCACAACCGAGAAGCGCCCTGTGCCTTAGGTAGCACCCTTAGATGCTACGCTCTCAGCCAAGTGCTCTTTTGCAACTCCGCTGGCTCACACTCCGCAGTCGACGCAGCCCACCTCACGGCGTTGTCCGAATCACAGGTCCAAGGGCGCGGCTGGGCAACGAGGGATGTTCTGCAAAATCCACAACGACACTGGTGATAGCTCCAAAAATTCTCAAACTAAACTCAAAACCCATCGCAACAAAGCAGTTGCCACGACTGTCGGTTACCAAGAAGCGATGCTCGGGGTGTGGTCTACGACAGCGAACGATGCGCGGGGCGCCTTCAGCATGGCCGAGCTCACCGAGGGTCCGGTCGACGTGGGCGGTGAACTTTCTCACGATATGTGCGGGTAGCTACGTCCAACCACGTGGCGACCAAGTCGTTTCGGAAAGACTACCTCGCGTACTGCAAGCTCATGGCGCTCGTGCCCCACCCCAAGCTGTTGCCCAACTTTGACGAAGAAGACAAAGACTGTCTTCGTACGACGACCTCGAAGACTCGAGGACATTCGATACGATGATGTAGACCAAAACTACGACGAGTCGGACGTCGCCACCATCACCGTGCGCAACTGGATGCTCGACATGCCGTCGCTGTTGCTCATGGACTTGGCGCTGCAGCGGGCGACTTCGGTCCACACACTCATGTATTGCATCTCGTCTTGTGTGGTGAACTATAGAGGTTCTAGTCTCTTCAACGTGTCGCTGACCGTCCCGCAGCTTCAGTTTGTTTGCACGCAGCTACCGTCCACAAGCCTCAAGACGCTGCACTTGGAGTGGAACGACGTGCCGCCGCTCAACCTGGACGCGCCCGACACGATCATTGAAGACCACACCGTCTGGTACGACTACGCTGCAACCACTTGGGATGCCATCGGTCCTCGGTAGCTTTGCCCGCTTGCTCGCGGCACCGACGCAGCTGACACAGCTTTCGCTCCGCGCCAACGGCATTTCCTCCGAGGGTGGAGGCCCCGTCCTACGGATCAGCTCCGTCATGTCCGACGTAGGTGCGATCGCGCTGGCGGGAGCGCTTCGGCAAAACGCGACGTTGACGCAGCTCAACTTGTTTCGGAATGGCATTGGTGATGTTGGGGTCGAGGCGCTCGCGCAAGCACTCTCCGAGAACAAGACGCTGCAGCACCTCTCGGTGGCCAACAACGGTGTCTCGGGCGCCGGGTACGAGACGCACTAAGGCTCCGTCTCAGGCATTTGATGGGACGTACTAGTGCGCTGGCTCTGGTGCGCGCGATCACGCACTACGTCTTGTCGGAAGCCCAGCTCAAGCAACTCGCCGACATGGAAGTGCTTGTCCAGACTACGGTGCGTGCGGTCGTTATCTCGAGCCGACGTTTGCAATCGAAGTAGCTGGAGGCGGCCAAGAAGCAAAAGAAGAAGCTCGACCGTGCCGACGTGGTCAAAGAACTCAACATGGTTGAGACCGAAACTGTCGACGGCGTGGTGTACGGCCTCGGCAACAGCACGCTGCAGTCGATTTCACTCAGCGGCAACGAGCTCTCGGATGTTGAGCGCGACCTCTTGCCGCTGCAGCAGCTCCTCGAGGAGTTCGACGAAAAGCTACAGATGCACTTTGCTGGTCTCAAAGTGCAGCGCATGTTCACGCCCGGCCAGCTCACGGGCGTGGGCAAGCCGCTCTCGACCTTCCTCGTGCTGTAAACGCCATAACGAAGAGCAACGTGTCATTTGCAGCGTAGAATTACCGGGTTTTCAAAGGAATAGTATCCGTGTCATGGACGAGCGCACTCACACGAGGGTACACGAACAGCACCATCAAGATAAGCAGCGCGAGCGCAACGCCAATGAGCGTGAAGGCGCTGACGGGGATCCCGACCACCTAGAACATCAAGTTGCTGCTGCAGATTCGAACCAAGCTCGCGTAGTACCAGTTCTTCGAGAAGAATGTCAAACGTGGTTGCACGACGAGCAAGCTCGTCGGCGCTCAAGCGGTACGAGACGCCTTCGACTTGCATCGTTACCTACGCACCGCGCTGCAGGTCGCCACGGGCATTTCGAGGTCGTACCTCGACGTACTGCATACGTCCATCCGCGCTGCCCGTCACAAACGTCTTTTCCGTGTTGAGCATGCGTCGCATGGCGCCGTGGCTACGCTGGCGCTCGGCCTCGCCGTCGTCCAAGAGGCGCAGCTTGAAGAAGCTCGGCGTCGTGGCGCGGTACGACAGCTTGACCTCGTACGCTTGACCCGGCGCCGTCTCAAGCGCATAGACGACGGGCGCTCCTGGGTAGATGACCTGGCCTGTGGCGAGGACGTTCGGCGTCAGCGCCTTGACGTTGGCGGCAACCGCAAGGCTCGCCCATGCCAGGAGCAGCAGCGCTGCCAGACGCATCGCCAGCATCCTTTGAACCGGTTTATCCGGACATTGCCGGATGGGCGCTCAGCATCCGGATATGCGGATGCCTCCACGTGGCTGCGAGGTATCCGGACATGGAGCGCTCTCGTCACCGTGGCGCGGTGCGGTGCTGGCAGCGTATCCTGCAGAGCCCACCGCGTAATGCTCCGTGTCCATGAGACCTTGTCTCGTGCATCACGGCGCCTGTCGGTCGACTCGAAGCTCAGTGAACATGAATTGAGTCTTTTCCGTGCAACGGAATGTTGGTCGGCATACAAACCTCGAGTGTAAAGTGAGTGGTGGTCCACTCCCGAGGGGTCGGGGTCCAAAACTTTGAAATTAAAAAGCGACTTGCGTCAATAAAATACCAACAATCACGCGATCTTTACTGAATGTGTGTCATAAAATACAAATCGAACTCGATATTGTCACCGCATTTTAATAAAAAACGCAAACCACTTGGTCTTTGTATACTTCGACAGCCCAAAGAATGTTGAAGGGGCAGTATACAAAACGCTATATGTTGCAGAGAATGCTGGTCGGGCCCGACACTCGCCAGTTTGAAAATAGTCGGCAGCAGCAGCAGATGACCCGGAAGCCGACCGACCTCAACATGATGGGCGTGCCCCCAAGCCATCCGAACCCGCTCAAGCGCACGCGCAGCGCGACGGCGCGCGAGTCGACGGACGCGTCGCTGCCGCCGACGATGCCCAGCATGCCCAGCATGCAGCTCAGCATGCTCAACAACGGCGGCTTGCCCACGATGCTGCCCAGCCTCGAGCGCCGCAGCTCGTCGACGTTCTCGATCAGCAGCCTCATGCCACTGGATCGAGGCATGAGCAACATGGGCAGCATGGCGCTGCCAGTCTACCACAGCTCGGCCGACCCGCCGTCGCGCCAGAGTTCGATGCTCGTGTCCGAGTACATGTACCCAGCGGACATCCAGCCCATGACGTTTGACGACAAGCAGCGCCTCGTGCACCGCATTACAATGCTCCCGAGCCAGTACCTCCGCGGCCTCATTGACGTGATCAAAAAGTACCAGCCCGACACGGTGCGCCAGCTCGACGAAGAGTACGTCTTTGACTTGGAGCAAATGCGCGAGAACACCGTGTACGCGATCCAAGACTACGTGCAGATCGCCTTCTCGGAGCTCGACGAGTACGTCAAGACGCTCACGAGCACGTCCAAGCCATCGCACCACCCGATGGGCATGAACATGATTGAAAACTACGAGGCGCCGCGGTACGCAACGTCGGCCAAGTCGAGCCTCGACGAGCCGCAGTCCAAGCGCCGTCACACGGTCACGTCGGCGGCGGTCGACAACGCGACCAAGCAAGTGCTGCAGACGAACGGCCAGATCAAGTTTATGGAGCAAGTCGAGATGTACTCCAAGCCCAAGACGAGCAAGACCAAGACCAAGCCGTCGCAGCGCCACCAGTGCGAGACGTGCCAAAAGATGTTTCGCGGCCGGTCCGAGCTCCAGAACCACATCCGCACGCACACGGGCGCCAAGCCGCTCATGTGCTCGTACGCGGGCTGCGGCAAGACGTACGCGCACAGCTCGAACCTGCGCGCGCACGAGCGCAGCCACGAAGGCATCAAGCCCTACGTGTGCCACTACGACGGCTGCGGCAAGCGCTTCGCGCACAGCGTGTCGCTCAAGGAGCACATTTGGATGCACGCGGGCGTCCAGCCGTACGAGTGTCCGTTTCCCGGCTGCGGCAAGCGGTTCACGCAAGTGTCCAACTTTGCCCGGCACAAGAAGCTCCACGGCGCGGCCGCCAAGGCCTCGAGCGCCAACGAGTCGACCGTCAACTTGTAGACGCGCCACGTATTTAACCCTAGTCCGTAATACCTTTTTTGCGTAATTAGCCTCAGTGCTGGGTAAAGACGATGCTCAGCGGGTCGTTCTCGTCGTCCTTGACCTACGCACGCTCAGTTGATACAAGATACGAGGAGGATCCGAGTACTTCGAGGGACGGCCGAGGGGTGCGTGGTGACAGCAAGGTGCGCGGCGACGGCGACAGCGGCTTGACGATGGTTCGGGACGATCGCTTGAGCGCCATGAGACTCAGCGGCTCGCTGGGAACAGCGCCAGAGAAGGACGCGGGGCGGTGCAAAGTTGGCTCGATCGTCTCGAGCGCGAGCGCCAAGGACGCCGTCGGGGGCGACGACGACGGCGACACCTTGGTGGCTGCATTGTTGCTCGGCTCGGGCGTCGGCTTGGAGACGCGGTGCCAAATCATCTTGTAGTAGTCGACTTCTTTGAGCAAGTGCTGTTGTTTTTCCTACTCTCGAGATTGATAGATTGATAATACATGACGTGGCACGACAAGCAACGTACGTGGCTCAGCCGGACTTGTTCTTTGTAGAGCGACTGGTACTCTTGCACACTGCGCTCGACCGAGCTACACCTCCTTGTGTGTTCGAGTAAAAAGGAGGAAGGATACGAGCACCTCGCATGCTCTTCGCTCTTTTGAATCGTCTCCTTGAGCGCCTGATGGACACATCCATCACCGGCATCGTGCAGGAGACTGTCGTACCACACACTTGGCTTCGAGTTCCTTGATGTGAACTTCGTTTTGGTGCTCGTTGTACTAGCGACCAGAAGCTATATAGGCTCGATCGCAAACCCGGTAACTCGTACCCGGAACTGCTCGTTCTGGAGGCGGAGCTGGGTCATTTGACACACGACTTCGTACTTCTCGTGGTCGAGGACGGCCTTGGCGTACTCGGTCACATAATGCGCGTGCAATTTCATCTCGACGAGCTTGCGCGAGAGCATCTCCATGTGCTTTTGCGGGCTCTCGGAGACGACCCTACGCCGTCATAAGTGCTTCGACCGCTTCGATAACATGACGCACGTCTGGTCGTCGGGACTCGCCAAGACAGGCTCCATCTACCAGTGGCGTAAAGCTTCACTTCTTTAGGCGGTTATGCAGGCCGAGTGCCGCAGTGAGCACGAGTAGGAAGAGACGCCACACCTGCGACGCAAGCGACTGCATTTGGGCCTCGGCTTTGGCCTCGAGCTCCTTGTTGCGCTCGCTCAGGACGGTGTTTTGAGCGGAAATCGAGCTGTTGATCTCGTGCAAGGCCGTGATCGACGCTTCAAACTCGGCCGCCCGCGTATTGAACGTGCGATTTTGCTCGCTCAGAATCACGTGAACGTCCTTGAGCGCTTCGTTCTCACTCCGGCACAGTCGCAGCTAGAGACGACACACGTCAACACCCACAGCTGGCTACGAGCGGCGTACGTCTTCGGTGAGCTGCGCGACCTTCTCCATCGCGACGGCGAGCTGCGACTGGACCGCGTCCACCGACTGCGTTCGGTGGTGACGCTGGGATTGGTTGTCGACAAAGAGAAACGACGAGAAGGCTGGGTAACATCAAATCAAGGGATCACCAGCTCATCGCACTTGATGTACCTTGCATGAGACTGTTGGACGATGACGACGGCGCATCGACCGGCGCGGTCTGGCTGCCCACGTCGACGAGCGAAATGCAGTACGTCTGCGAGTCTACGCATGCTTTGCCTATCGTGGCTATGCAGCGACAGTACGTACCCGTCGAGATGCTGTGCTCGTGCTCTTCGGGCTCGAGCTCCAACTCTTCGCGCTCGAGGCCCTCGCACTTGACGAGAAGCGTCTCCTTCTCTGCTTGCACTTGCTGGAGCGTCGCTTGCAGCTCAGCGTTCTCTGCCAAGAGCGCTTGGTACATCTGCAACGCCCATGCCATCAGCATCGTACGCGCGATGACGCAGGAGTATACCTGCTGGTACTCGACCACGCCCATGCTCTGCGTCTACAGGTGGAATATGCGCCATTGCAAGCTCAGCAAACTGCGTACTTCGTGGAGGAGGGGCTCGTTCTTGATCTCTTTGGCGCGCATGCCAAAGCGAACTGTCGAGATCGTCTCCGCCACGTTCTAACACCGTCCTTGGTGAGACACGTGTCTAGTGTCAACAGCAGCGGACGTAGGAGCTCGCCGAGATGGTCACGATGAGGCACGTCTTGGCGTGCCCGCCAAGCGAATCTTGCAGCAGCCGCGTGAGCTTCGAGTCTCGGTGCACGCGTTGTCAAGGTAGCAACTCATAGAGACATGCAATCGATGGAGCGTGGAAAAGGATATGAATGGAATGTGCTTCTTCCCTTCAACGAGCGCTTTGATGACGTTGCTGAGCGCCGAGAGGCTCTTGTTGATCGCCCGCGCCTCGTTGAGCGTCTTGCCGGACGCCATGGTCTTGGCGACCATCTCGGAGCCCGCGAGGTCCACCACATACATGGTCGCCTTCTTCTCCGTGCCGGTCAGCACGTCCCGGCGCGTCATGTTGATCATGAGGATCGTGTGACTCCGGCTCGAGTCCTACAGGCGCGATGCTCAAGCCAATTCGGACTCGGAGGCGACGCGGACGTTATTCATGCGGGTGCACGCGACAACGCGGTTGGTGTTGCCACGCTCGACGAGCTGCAGCATCACCTCCTAGAGACGCGTGATCGTTTGACAGTCCAGCCTCCATGTACCTCGGACGTGGCCGGGACGTGCGTGAGGTCGTCGACGTAGATGCCCCGCGGTCCGTTCTCACGAATGCGCAGGTTCTTCTTGATAAAGTTGGGCTGCAAGAGGTCTCGGATCTGCTCCATGTAGATCTCGAGGAACGAGCCCGAGAGCTCAAAGTGAACCGTCTCGGACGACAGCATCTGGACGCTTTCAAAGATATCGTGGACAAGCCGCGCAATGAGCCCTTGCTACACGAGAGTCGTATCTCGATATGACGTGGAGAGGCGCGGACCTCGTCGGGCTTGCTGCCCACGCCTTCCTTGGGGCCGAGCACGGTGTGCGTCTTGCCCGAGCCCGTCTGGCCGTACGCAAACACCGTGCTACGCCGCATAGAAGCCTCAATCGATTTGCTTGCAACGACGCGAGTACCAGTTGTAGCCGTCGAGGAGGTCGACGACGAGCGACTTGGCCGTCGCTTCGTACACCTGGCGCTGCGTCGCGGTTGGCGCAAACACTTGATCAAACGTGCAGCTACGCATGTTTCTTGAGCCACCAACGTCGGTCGGTGGCGCACCGGAGGTAGTCGGTCGAGAAGCCGTCTTCCGGGTTGACCTCGAGCGACTTGCCATCGGGCGTCGCGACGCTACGTGCCAACATCCATGGGCAATGCCATCGTCGACCTCGGCGTACCACTCGAGCCCGCCTTGCTTCTTCTCGAGCGCGTTCTGCGGTCGGACGCGGCAAGACACGTGGATGTTGCTCATGGACACTGCGAGACTGAGCCAAAAACAGCCCACGAATAACGGCCTCAAAACGACTGCATTGCGTGGCGCCAGCAGACCATCTATCCAAGAACGGGATACGCGGTGTATCCGATAGTTGAGGGTTATACTAAACTCCATGGAAAATAATGATCCCTCGATAGTCTATCCCCTAGTTACAGGGGATGGAGCAGCTTTGAGCTATCGCATTTGCAGCCAATATATGGTGGTGACAAGGGAATCCCAATTCCCTTGGATGGTGACGAGATACGAGACCCTCCCCACCGCCGCAGCATGCACCAAGACGTAACACATCGACTCGCGATCGCCATCTTGACAGGATCCCCAGCCATCTCTGCAGTTAAAGTCCACGATCGTATATGAAACATAGGAGCGACGCTAGTACTTGGGGGCGTCCATGTGCGGGGCAATGTGCTGCATCCAGAGGTCGTTGGCCTCGAGGCGCCCGCGGAAGATGCTTGGGCCGATGAGCGCGCTCAGCTGCTTGACGCAGTCGATAGCTGCGAACCGCGCGAGCCGGGGCGAGCCTACACATAGTTCATCAGCAGAGTCTGGAGGTGTATCCGGTACCTTGCAGCGTCATGGCCAGCGGATCAAAGAAGAGCTCAATGTGGCGCTTGAACATCTGCTTGCCGAGGCTGTGGCCGATCGCAGGCAGCTGCTTCCACAGCGTTTCTTGGAGCACGCCCGTCTGCGGAAAGTGGCGCAGGATCGCAGCGTCCACGAGCAGCGGGAAGAGTTCGATCGCGCGCGCCTGGGTCGCCGGCACGTCGCAGAGCTCGCGCACCAAGTAGATGCCGCCGTCCGTGTGCGCCCAGAGCGCGTGGCCAGCGTCGTGGTCGTCGCAGTCGTGCAGCTGACGCTTCACCTGGCGCGGCTCAAACGAGCAGCACGAGAAGCGCTGCTTGCCCATGTGCGCGGTCTCGGCCTTGATGAGCGCTTCGTACGCGGCTTGCGTCATCGGAGGCTGCTCTTTGGCCTTGGGCAAAAAGGAGGACGCAATCGCTAGAATCGACTCGAGCAGCGCCGGGTCTTCAGTCGCGTACGCCCGCGCGCACGTGCCCAGCGCAATCGCGGCGTTCTCGCGCACGGACCACACGTCGTCCGACAAGTGGATCGTCCACCATTTGATCTAGTGCAACATATGAATTGCGAGTTTTTCGATGATGGCGTGACGAGACGCACGAGCTTGTCGACGCAATGACGCGCCTCCTTCGGGAACGCGAGCACGACGTGCGACGACGCGCTGCACGCCGCGTCGCTGACCGTGAACACGTCGTCTTGGAGCGTGACGCGGCAGGCGAGGAGGAGATCGTCGACGAATGGGCGGACGGCGTCGGCGTCGACGCGCGCCGCAAGCTCGCCAATGCAGACGCATGCGGCCTCGCGCACGAACGGGTTGTCGGCATCGGACGCGTCGACGTAGCAAGCGACACACTCGGCGGCGTACGTGGCGACGACGTGCCGGCCGTCCGCGCCAAGGAGCTTGGTCCACGTATCGCGCGAGTACTGCTTGACGCCTTCGGCCACGTAGTGGCGGTTGAGAGCCATGCGAGGGATGAGCTTGGGGTAGTACGTCACGCGTTCGTCGGTCGTGCAGAGGTTGACAAAGGCGCGCGTGGCCTGCGACGCCGTGAGCCGCACCTCGCTCCACGGATCCTGAAGGCCGCGCACGAGGCAGTCGGTGATGATCGCGCCCACAGTAGGGTGCGCTGTGAGGTACTCCGACGGCAGCACGCCCTTGGAGAGCGAGTAAATGGTCTCAAAGCCCACGTTGCGGACGTGGCGGTTCCCATGGCGGACGCTGCGCACGACGATGGACGAGAGAAACTTGAAGTTGTCTTCGGGAAGAAGCTCGAGAAACGCCGGGCCCAGGCCGTGCACAATGTACTTGATTGTGAGGAGGCACGTCTCGAGCGACTTGAAGCCCGAGATGTCGTCGAGGCGGTGCGGCGACTTGGGCGTTGATAGCGGCGACGCAAGCGGAATCGACGTGTCAAAGTACGCAAAGTACTCTTCTTCATTCACCTCTTCAAACTCGGGCGACCGCGTAATGTTGCACTCGACGATCTCGAGCAGCTCGGCCGCAAACTCGCGGTAGAGACCGACGCCGAGGACCGCCGCGAGCGCGCCGAGGGCCTTCCCGACCAGTCGTCGCACACGCGGCTCGAGGTTCTCCAAATGCGCATGGCACTGCGCGAGCACGATATGGCGCACAGCGTCGTGGGCCGCCACGTCCTTGGCAAAGTCGGTCGTGAGCACAAAGCCGACGGCGAGGACTTCCCAGCGCGGCTTCTCGGCGTCGACCAGGAAGGTCGGGATGGCGTCGACGTAGGCGGCCGGCGACGGCGCCGCGAGCAGCGCGTTGGCCGCGTCGACGATATGGGACGGAAGCTGCTCCCGGCGCAGGAGGCTGCGAAGGGCGTTCTCGGCGTTCGAAAGCTCCATTCGACAAATCGAAATTGACTTTGGTGTCCCACGCCTAAACGCACGCAACTATCCATCCCGGATACGTATAATCCTTGGCACTGGATTCGATCCACAAAGTGCAACAAGAGCTTATTGACGCTTGACTGCACCCAAGACCGAGACGCCTTGGACACGAAGTCGAAGACAGCAGGAGCGAGCAGGCATTTGATGTGGATAGGTAAGGCGAAGCGCAACGATAGATGCTGGATATTGCACCATCTCGCCATTTGTATCGGATAGCTATATTTTCGATTCTGTAGAATGGATAGTTGTGGCTTCCGGATGTCCGGATACGTGGGGCTGCATCCATGCAGCACAACAATTGGCCCTCATCTCGCGATTTCCATCGGCTTCTTCAGCATGCTGCGCTCGACCCTCTTTGCCCGCCGTGTCGTCGGCCTCGCCGGCCCGTCCAGCCTCCGCTCCATGGCCACGTACTCTCCGTCCATGGAAGAGATCAAGAAGCTCCGCACGGCGTCGCAGGCGCCCATGAAGGACGTCAAGAAGGCGCTCGTTGAAGCCGAAGGCGACTTCCCTGCTGCCTTTGAGTGGCTTCGCAAGAAGGGCATTGCGTCGGCGACCGCCAAGGCTGGTCGCACGGCCGCTGAAGGTCTTGTCGGTATCTTTGTTGACGCCGACAAGAAGCGCGGTGCCATGGTTGAGGTCAACAGCGAGACGGACTTTGTCGCGCGCAACGACCAGTTCCAGGCGTTGGTCGCCCAGGTCACGCGTGGCGCCCACGCCGGCGCGCTCCTTGGTGAGCTCGACACGCCTGCGATGGCCCAGGTCGCTGTCGAAGGCCGCTTGGTCGCGGACCTTGTCCCGGAGCTTGTCGGTCGCGTCGGCGAGAACATCGTCGTCCAGCGCGGTACTACGATCAACGTTGAGCACGGCGTTGTCTCGAGCTACACGCACCGTGTTGCGTCGCAGGAGCTCAACTTGGGCCGCGCGGGTGCGCTTGTCGGCCTCGAGGTCGAAGGCGAGCTCTCGTCCGCCAAGGTCGCCGACTTGGAAGCGCTTGGCAAGAAGCTCGCGATGCACGTCGTCGCGGCCAAGCCCAAGTTCCTGAACCGTGATGCGGTCCCGGCCGAGCGCGTCGAAGCCGAGCGCGCGTTTGTCTTGGAGCAGGTCCAGGTGCAGGCGACGAACAAGCCGGCCAACATTGTCGAAAAGATGGTCGACGGCCGCATGAACAAGTTCTTTGGCGAGGTCACGCTCGTCGACCAGGTGCATATGGTCGAGGAAGGCAACCCGAAGGTCTCGGCGCACTTGGAGAAGGAAGGCGCGCGCCTTGGCCTCAAGATCAAGCTCTCGGCGTTCCAGCGCTACGAGATTGGCGAAGAGCAGCTCTAAGTGGTTTCGCAACAATGTACTTGAATTCTAGATGCTTCACTCCTCTTACAACGCGTACGAACCCACGAAGAGGGCGAGAAGAAGCACAGCGACGACTGACGCGAGGACAAACTTGTTGTGCAGCAGCGACGGCGCGGCGGTCGCTGCCGTCGTCGTCGTCGCAGCCGGCGTCGTCGCAGCCGCGAGCTTCTTGCCGAAAAGCTCCTTTTCGCGCAGCCTTTGCTGCTCGCGCTTCTCCTTGACGAGCTTGATGAGGTCGCGCACTGCCTTGTTGGTCGGGTCGATCTCGAGCGCGCTTCGAATGAACACGGTTGCTTCGTCGCAGTCGCCTTGCTGGTACGAGATTTGCGCGAGACGGTAGATGGCCTTCATGTTCTTCGCGTCGACCTGCAGCACTTCCTTGCTCGAGTCTTTGGCCTCCTTGAACTTGCCGAGCTTGCACTGGACGTTGGCAACATTATTGCCGAGCGCGACGAGGAGCTCCTTGCACTGGAGGTTCGACGCATGATCCTCGTCCGAGTCCCATTGCTCGAGGACCTTGAGCGCCTTCTTGTAGCAGTTGGTCGCATACGCGTAGTTTTGGGCGCCAAACCACTTGTTGCCGCTCGCCTTCTTCTTGTTGGCCTCGGTAAGGAGCTCTGCGTTGGACATTTCTTCCGGGATCTTGCGCTCCGAGACCCATTTGTCAAGCGAAATGATAAACTTGATGCTGGCGTCCTTCATGTCTTGGTTGGCCTACGCGACGCGTCAATGAACCGCTTCTCGTAGGTGGCTGCGTACCTGCTCGTCAAAGGACCCGGCATTCCCATAGGCGTACCGCGCTTCGCAGTGGACCTCAGCCGACTCGCCTTCGCGCAGCAGCCGCGACAAGAGCTCCAAGGCTATGCAAAAGACGCGATACGTCGAGCAATGTGGTCAGTGCGACGCGTACCCGCCAGCGTCTCGTTGTCGCCAATGCGGAACGCAACCTGCTCGTTCTCGACGATGGCCTTGCCCGTCTCGAGCTCGTAGCTGCTGTACGTCATGATGACTTCGTCGCCAAACTCTACGAGGCAATGAGTCGCGGGCAGAGGTCGGTTCGATTACCAGCTTTCTTGCCGTCGGGGTTCGTCTTGATGTACTTCTTGCGGATGGCGCCGGTGCCCAAGACATCTTCAAAGCCGTCTTCCTTGCTCATGACCTAGACGGCGCTCCATGAGGGCCCTGCGCCATGGCAGACGTCAGCAGCATGCTCGTACACGCGTCTCGGATATCCCGTTTCACGCAATATAAATTAAAAAGGTCGCGTGTGGGTGTCGTCCAGCATGGCCCGTTCCGTATATCTTTTTAGGCTCGCGAACGCAGGACGCACGCCTCTGTGATTGGTGCTTGCTATGACAAAGATACTCGTCCCATACAACAATGCAGTATAGAAAGGTCGGCCTGCCATGCACTACGAACTTGGGGCGCACCCAGTTCTTATGTTGAGGTGCAACACAGTACAATAAAAAACGTGGATGTATTTTATTGATATAATTAATATCACATAGTCCGTCGAAGTAAAACGTGACACAATTGATTTAATGATATACCGTTTTTATTCCATGGGTGCACGATGGGCGGGTTTGTGTCAGCCAATCAGCGTGCGTGATTGGGCTCGATTTATATGTTTTCAGAGGGTTTGCATTCAATGTGGGAGGTTTTGGTTTATACTCGGCCAATGTAACGACCAACAGAACCATGAGTTTTGGTTCAAAAAGGAAGAAAACAAAAAACGAAGTCCGAGCTCCAGCAGCAGCAAGCAGCCCGCGAGCGACCAGACCACGAACGACCCACGGCTGCCAACCCAACGACCCCGCGCGCCCGCCAATTGCCCCTTCGCTACTACTACCGAAGCGCCATCTTCCCCGCGCTTCCTCTCACTCTACACTTCACAAGCTCGCCAACGATACCAAGCAAGGTACAGCGACCGTCGCATGCGACCCATTGATGCAGACGCTCATGGGTGCTGGCCGTTGTAGGCGCCATCATGACCACTGTCGACGTAGCCATGGCGTCCATTCCTCTCACAGAAAAGGCCACGCCGGTCGCCCAGCGCAGCACGACCAGCGACGGGTCGAAATCCAAGACCAAGGACAGCGTGTACAAACAAGACAAGGCCGCAAACGCCAAGAAGATTGTATATCCCCCGCGCCTTCTCGTTGACTTCAAGTCGCTCCAGGTAGTCATATCACATGACAATGGTCGTGACGACGGCGCGTAGATGGACGCGTTGCACAAGTACGTGGCCTTTTACCAGCTTCCCGTGCGCGAAGAGTACACGAAGGACGATCTGGCATCGCTCGTTGCGCGGTAGACAGTTGATGGCGACGTCATCGAGAGGATTGACGGTGGCTCCATATATAGGCACTTTGACTGCTCGCTCGAGGTCGAAGAGGACGAATCGATCCTGTCGTTCGTTACACGCGTCCGCAACGGCGAAAAGGCCAGCCGAACACAGCGCCAAGCGACGGACAAGAAGGTCAAAGCGGAAGCTGCCGCGGCAAAGGAAGCCAAGAAGGCGGCGCAGCAAGCGTCCAAGCCGGCGGCCGCATCGTCGAGCAACAAGCGGCCGCGGCCCGACGAGGCCGATGCGCATGACGAGCCAGAGAAGGAATCCAAGGACGACGTTGCGCCGCCGCCGGCCAAGGCGCCCAAGCCCAAGGGCGGCAAGTCGTCCAAGAAGGAAGAAGACAACGAGCTCTACTGCGTATGTAACCTCCCGAGCTATGGCAACATGATTGCTTGCGACGGCGACAAGTGCCCGAACCCCGCGCAGTGGTATCACTTGGAATGCGTCGGCATCTCGGACGGCCAGCAGCCCGACACATGGTATTACAGCTCACTGCGGGCGTGTGGCTCACGCGACAATTAGGATGTGCCCCGAGTGCGACCCGAAGGCGTTCGCGGCAGTGCTCAAGAAGAAGAAGAAGGCGCGCAAGATGCAGCAACAGTCAGGGTCCTCCTCGAGCTCGAGCTCGTCTCGCCGATAAGGGGTTACCTGCGCTCGACCCTTGCAATTACAAAAGGAACACCCTACTCTCCGTTGCATACCGTAAACAAATACAATGCTACACGCCCTTCTTCTTCTTCTTCTTGGCGTCGACGGCTGTGGTCTCGTGCAACAACCCAAGCGCTGCGTGCAGGAAGACTTGCTCAAAGGCCGCGGATTGAAGCTGGTCGAGGCGCCCGCCGCCGCCAAAATGACCGCCGTCTTCGCTGACGCGGAGCCAAATGTGGTCTGTCGGCGTCGCCGTGTTCTTGGCCCGAATCGCGTGCACGAGCTTGATGGGCTCCCAGTACTGCACGCGCATATCGTTCATCGAAGAGGTCAGGAGCATGCGCGGGTATGTCGTGTGGCGCTGGACGTTGTTCGTTGGCGCATACGAGCGCATGTAGTCTCGGACGACCAAGTCCTTCGGACAGCCCCACTCGTCGTACTCGTGGATCGTCAGCGGCAGCGACTCGTCGAGCATCGTGTCGAGAATATCCACAAAGGGTACATTGAGCACGAGGGCGCGGAAGAGGGTCGGGTATTCGTTCGCCATGTACCTACAACAAGCATCGATGCAGTGTCATGGACAAAGTGCTGCACCCCATGATGAGGCCACCGGCCGACGTGCCTTTGCCCGCGAGCTTGGCTGACGAAGTGATCCCGTGCGTCAAGAGGTACGTGGCGCATGCATGGTAGTCGATGAACGTATTCTTCTTGGCGAGCTGTCGCCCGTTGGCGTGCCACTGGAGACCGAGCTCGCCGCCGCCGCGGACATGGGCAAAGGCGAGGACCCAGTTGCGCTCGAGCAAACTCAGGTGCTCGACTTCGTACCCAAGCTCGAGGTTGGCACCGTAGGCGCCATAGCCCAGGAGCAGGGTCGGGTTGTTGCCGTCGTATACCACATCTTTGTGATGCACGAGCGTCATCGGAACGGAGGGGCCGTCGCTTTGGTCGACAAGCACGCGTCGGCAGACATACGATTGGCGCTCAAACGGCGCATGCGTCTCCTTGAGCGCATCGAGTTGCCCTAATTTGATACCTTGATACCAAAAGCTCATAAGCGTCACGTACGGGCCGCCATGTCGTAGTGGTAGACGATCTCGGGCACGAGCGGTGTCGACAAGGAAAACCGGACACTGGACGCGTGAAAGTCGCGGTTGATGCCGGCCATGAGCGAGCACACTGCGTGCTCCTTGGGCAGCGGCACAATGTGGTACGCACTTGGCTCGGCGAGCGGGCAAATGCGAACGCGCGGTAGCCCGTCGCACCGTTCGTAGAGCACAAGGTACTCTGCAAAGAGGTCCATGTCATCGATTTTGACACCTACAACGTGGCTTGCGATGGGTGTCGCACTCGTACACTGTACCTGGAAGGTCGGGCAGCACGTCCACCCACGTGCCAGTGCCAATGGCTGTGTCGTCGAGCCGCACGATCTTGTAGTTGGCGGCCTACGCCGTGCATTCAAGCAGGGAAACGGGTTTGGTGGCGTACGTTGTCGGCGTTGGTGACAATGTAAAAGGCGCCGTCCGAGTGGTCGGCAAAGTAGTGCGTGTGGTCCTGGCGAGCACGCAGCGTGATCGGCCGGGCAGTCCTGTCGGACGCATCGAGCGCGTGGACCTCGGACGACTGCTTGGAGTTGGCGTTGATCAAAACGAACTGTTGATCCTTGGTGAGCACCACGTCCAAGAAGACGCTCGGGTCGTGCTCGACATAGATCTACAGTATAAGTTGTGAGATGCAGAGATGCTGACTGGCGGCGACCAGCTCGTCCTGGGACGTTCCCGAGAGGGCGTGGCGATACACGTGGTGCGGGCGGTAGTAGGCGTCGGGCACCGTGTAGTACAAGCAGTTGGCCGTGCCCCATTCGATACTGCGCACGTTGCCATGCACACGCCGAGTTTGGCCTGTCGTGACGTTCTTGACGAACGCTTCAAACTGCTCGTTGCCGTCGCGATCGGCCGTATACGCGAGGTACTTGCCGTCCGGTGAGACTTTAAAGACGGTCACTTGACCGCAGTCGAGAACGTTCGGGTCCAGAAGCACCTCCTCGACGCACGTCCCGAGGTGCTGCCGGTAGTAAATCGGGTAGTTGGACCGTGGAAGGTGCTTGAGATAGTACGCATAGGCGCCAATCTGCTCAGGTATCGAGTGCTCCATCTCGCCCAAGTTGAGCCGTCCGCGCATCTCGAGGTACAGCGCGCGCTGGAACTTGCGGTGGGGCTGGCTCGCCTTCTTCCAGATGGCCTCTTCTGCCTACAGGAGCCATTCGCATGAGCGGATGCGGTTGATAGCAAGGGCGGACCTTTATGAATTGAGCTAGCTTCTTGCTCGTCGGATCGCGGAGCCACGCATGGGACGTCGAGGCCAAGAGCCGCGGCCGCAGTGCGCGTGGGAGCCACCGGCGTACTTGGTGGAGCATCTTCGCCAAATCTTATGGCCGCGCCCGATTGGTGATAAAATCGAATCGTTTTAGCCAATCCCATTGCGCTTGTGGTCATGTAGCTTCGAACTTCGTTGCTTCGACTCATGGTGTCACTTGTTTCTCATGCTCGATGTCAATGCTCATCCCAAGTGCCAGGCAACACGAGAATCCTCGCGACAAGAACTTCTCCTCGTTCTTGCTGTTCAATATCTCCGACACGGTGCTTAGCCTCGGATATATTCAGTTGGCTCGAACTGCATCATATCTTAGTCTGAGTTTGCAGTTGCTCGTTGGTCGGTGCGGTAAGGTGAGCCAAAAGCCGTTGAGAAAGGCCGTCGAGTCGCTCGACGAAAAGTCTCGTATGACGAGATCCAACGGGCGCAAGGAGCCACCGACGCGCATGATGCGTGGATGGCGTCACTGGCAGTCGCTAAGAGTGTGACCAGATCGACGTCGAACTCGGGCCTCGTTAGAGTCGAGCCGCAGCGGCGAATGGAAGAAGCACCTACCGCCGATCCGCACCCGTAGGTTGACCAATCACAGCGTGGGCCTCCATTTTGCACCATTACCGGTGCATTCTCGATGCCATCCCTGATGCCGTCCGTGCTCGCCAAGGCGCGCAAGTCCAAGGACGACGCTTCAACAGCGCGGAAGCGAGCGCAGTCGCGGGCGTCGACGCAGCGCTGGCGGCAGAGCCAGCAGGTATGCGCTTGCCTGCAAGGTCAACAGCGTGATCCTCATGGCGGCTGTAGCAATCCGTGGCCGTGATGCGTCGACAAGTGGCCGAGCTCGAGGCGGCCCTCGCCGCCAAGCTCTTTCACGATCGAGACGCGGTGCTTCCGCCGGCGATGGAGCAGCTGATGGCGGCAAAGAAGTACTACGTGCACGAGAACATGCAGCTGCGCGCGGCTCTGCAAAAGTATCAAGCGCTCCTGAACCAGACGCTCCTTGTACGCGATCATCGACGCTCTCAGCGTATGCGTGATTTTGTTGCGATAGCCGCTCCTGCGCACGGTACAGCCCCTCGTCCTCGACGATGCATTTGTCCGCAGCGAGATTCGCCGTGCAAAACTGCAGCTGGACGCGCTCGAGTTGCGCACAGGGTCGCACCTTGCGGGGCGACAGCTCCATGGCTGGAGCTGTGTGACCCACACACACAGCGACGCGGTCGTCTATGATATCCAGAAGCGTTTCCAGCATGTTTCACTTCACGTCATTTCCAACCACATCTGGCACGTCTACCAAGACTCGGCGGCGTATGTCCAGCTTGCCGACTTGATCTTAGACCACGAGGTTGGTGACTACTCGGTGTTACAGCCGCGGAGATGCGATCACGCCTTGTAGGTTCTGCGAAGGATCGGCGACAATGTGCTCGTCTTGCGCATCTCGACGTGGCTCCCGTCGCTCCAGCGAGCGATTCCCATGTACCTCGTGCTGTACCGCGAGATCGCACCATCGTCGTACTCGCTCTACGTGGCGACGCTGCGCCCCGACTTGACGCCGAGCCCCCATACGTTTGCGTATGCCGTTGGACCAACAAGGTGCGAGACTAAAACACCGTGTAGGTTCCTCGGCGTCGCGTCGCTGGACGGCTATGTAAGCTCGTGCAAAGGCGTCTACTCGCTCGTCGCCGGCAGCGTCGTGGACGCCGACTCGATCCTCGAGCAGATGATATTTTCGCACTGCCGCTTCGAAGCGCTTTTGAAAAGCAGCTTCAAGGACCTCCGTCTATGCGACCGATAGCATGACAGGGTGCTGGCCATAAAGTAATCCCACCGCCGTACCGTACGCTCGTCGAAGGCGCCACATCAGCTTTTTCCAATGACATGCCAGCAGCCGCATGAGAAGAGCCATCGGTCGGGAGCTGCTCCGAAAGAGTCGGTCGCCGCCACCACCCAGAGCCGTCACCCACGCAGTCAAGCTTCGTCGGAAAGGAATGAGAAAGCATATCTTGAGAGCGCTGCACTGGCGCCACACCACTCAACGCTGGACTTCAGCACGCGCTGGTCAGTGGCGATCTTTGCAGCCATCCTTGCAGCAATGCATGTGTTAGAGATTACGTGTGGATTATAACACTGTGGGATGTGCTTTGCAAAGACGCCTACTCTTGCCACCGGCCGCGCCAGCCATTCGCATCGCGCACTATGGCAAAGCGACGTCTCGGGGTCTGCGCTCGGCCGCCTCCTCCCGCGACGTCGGCGTGGCGACGTGGCGACGTGCTGTCGCGGCGAGTAGCTTCGTCCCTGCACTCCAAACCATCGAACAATACGCTGGGTATCCGGATACCGAAGGAGCGTATCCGGTTGGGATATGGAATATCTTTTTTAAGGTTGCTCAACGAGGTGTTACAGTCAAAAGAAGTGTTTGCTGGAGGGGACCCCTCAAAGCGAAACTTCCCCGGCGACGGTCTCCTCCATCTTGGCGGCCAGGAAGACGACCCCACGGAAGACGACCCTCATCAGGTACGCGCGATGGCGCTTCCGGCTGCAGCAGGAGCATGGCTGCATGCAATATCCGCGATACGACAGATGGATGGCTCATGGTAGCTGTAGCGCGGAAGCATGGACCTGCCGACGCGTGCGCTCATGCGCGCCAACTACGACTCGTTCGACGTGCATGCGACGCTGGGCACGGGCACGTTTGGCCGCGTCCGGCTCGTAAAGCACAAGGAGAACAACACGTACTATGCGCTCAAGATCCTCAAGAAGTGCGAGATCGTGCGGCTGCAGCAGCTCCACCACATCAAGTGCGAAGTCGACATCCTCAGCAAGATTGACCACCCGTTCATCGTCAACTTTATCGGCTCGTTCCAGGACGAGAAGCGATTGTACCTCATCCTCGAGTATGTGCCCGGCGGCGAGCTCTTTTCGTACTTGCGCCGCCAAGGCAAGCTCTCGGACGAAGCGTCGCGCTACTACACGTCGCAGCTCGTGCTGGCGATCGGGTACCTCCACAGCCTCCACATTATTTACCGCGACTTGAAGCCCGAGAACCTCCTCATCACGCAAGACGGCAGTATCAAGATCACGGACTTTGGGTTTGCAAAGCGCGTCGAGGACAAGACGTGGACACTCTGCGGCACGCCCGAGTACCTCGCGCCCGAGATCATTCAGAGCAAGGGCCACGGCAAGTCGGTCGACTGGTGGGCCATCGGCGTCTTGATATACGAAATGCTGGCAGGGTACGCGATCCTTCCACGAGACAACGCCATCTCATGCGCGACTAGGTACCCGCCGTTCTACGACGAGAACCCGTTTGGCATCTACCAAAAGATCCTCACGGGCAAAGTCGAGTACCCGAAATACATTGACAGCAAGGCCAAGGACCTGATAAAGAAGCTCTTGACGCACGATCGGACAAAGCGACTCGGTACGCGACGAGGACGATGCCAGGTTGCTCATGCGTATGTAGGATGCCTGCGCAATGGCGCCGAGGACGTCAAGAAGCACAAGTACTTTGCCAACGTCATTTGGGACAATGTGATTGCAAAGAAGGACAACCCGCCCTACTTGCCGCCGATCCAGGGGCCCGGCGACCACGGCAACTTTGACCAGTACCCCGAGTCAACGGAAGACACGGCCGTGGCGCTCACGGGCGACGACAAGGCCGCGTTCGACGCGTTCAACATGTTTTAAACCGACGACGCGCGTCGTTCATGCTGTATCATTTACTAGCGAAAGATAGAGAGTAGTCCGCGTCTTCCGCGCCCCACCCTAAATAACCCATTTACGTCACACGTCGTTTCGAAACGTACATGGGCGCTGCGAGCTCGTCGCGACTGCTGGCGACGACCGAGGCCGCGCTGGCCGACGGCGCCGAGGTCCTCGACCTCTCGCACGAGCCGCTGCGCGTGCTGCCGCCCACGTTCATTGCGATGCTCTCGTATGGCGTGCAGCTCAAGGAGCTGCGGCTCTCGAGCGCTGGCCTCACGCAGCTGCCCGCGAGCTTTGGCCGTCTCGCCGCCCTCGAGTATGCACGCACATGTAGAGGCAGATGAGCCCAGTGCTATAGGCGTCTCGCGCTGGACCGCAACGCGCTCAAGGAACTGCCCATCTCGTTCCACGAACTCCGACGGCTCCGCGCGTTGGACGTGAGCTACAACCAGCTGGCGTTGCTTCTGGTAGATCGCATGGGGTTCTTCGTCGGCCGCTATTCGATGATACTGTTGTAGGGCAACTTTTGCGACCTCGTCGAGCTCCAGCATCTCTGGTTGCACTCGAACAAGCTGACTGCGCTGCCCGACGCCTTTGGGAACCTCCAGGCGCTCACGACGCTCAGCGTGCAGAACAATGTGCTCGGGCGCCTCCCGTACTCGATCGTGCGGATACCAGGGTCCATAAACGCCGTCTTTGGCCCGCGCTCTGAGCGTTAGTAGGCTCCAAGTTGTCGACGCCAGCGACAACCATATCATGGACCTTCCCGTCGAGTGGGAAACGTGCATGGCGCTGCGAACGCTTCGGCTCTCGCACAACCTCCTCAACAGCATCCCGACGGGGCTATGGGACCTGCTTCAGCTCGAGACGCTGACGCTATCGCGTACGATCTTGTCTTTGTTGTCATATCTCGAGCACTCAGCAGACAACCGACTTGTGGAGCTCCCGCTGCCGACACCGGTCGCCCACCTGCCGAGCCTGACCAACCTCAGTGCGTCGAGTGAAATGTGGCTACGGCGCTGAGAATTGCGATGGCAGGTCTGAGCTACAACCGCATCGACGCCCTTCCAGCATCGCTGCTGCAGATGCCCCGCGTCCAAGTGCTCACGTATACGCAAAACAAGTCTGCGAGCTGCCCGTGGATATGGAACTGATGAGAAGTAGACTGGCCACTGTCGACGACAACCTCTTTCGACTGGTCGATCTCGTCTTCCTCGATCTCTCGGAGAATAGCTTGGCGGTCCTGCCGTCCGACGGGTGGCACGCCCTCGCCCGCCTCGTCGAGCTTCATGTCGCCAACAACCGGCTCACGGCAGTGCCAAGCGGCTTGGAGCTGCTCCCAAAGCTCCAGTTTTTGAATCTGAGCAACAATCTACTCCAGACCGTACGCGCGTCTGGACACGGCGGTTCTTCTACATGGCTCAGTCCCTCTAGTTGCCCGACGCGATGGGCCAACTGACGTCGCTCGAGACTCTGTGGTGTCAGAACAACGAGCTCAAGGGTCTTCCGCCGAGCGTTGACGGATGGCAGCTGCTGCACACGCTTGCCCTCGAGCACAACCGTGGGTCCACCGCGGAGACGGTTCGACACTTATGTATCGCGTAGCTATGACGCGCGTGCCATTGACGCTCACGTCCTTGCCAGCGCTTTGCCACCTTAGCATGGACCGCAAGTCGTTTGCGCTGCTGGACCCAGAACTGATTTCGTTCTGCAACCAACTCCCCGCGTTCGAGATCCACGGGCTGTAGTATCAAGGTATCAACAATCGAGTTACTCCCGCCGCAGTCGCTCAATCTCGGCTTGCATGTCGTCCGTGAGCCTATACAAAACGCACACCGTCAGAATACGTGGGCGAAGGACGAGCAGCGCACTTGGCCCATTTGCGCATCTCTTGCGCGCTGAGCTCCGTCACGTCGCGGAGCTGGTGCTCGAGGGCATCGCGCTGGTGTCGGAGCTCCTTTCGCTCTTGGAGGAGGTCCCAAATCATCTATTCGACGACGACGTCGCATGCCATCTTGTCGGACGAAGCGACGAACCTGGTCCTTGACGCGTAACAGCTTGGTCGTCTCGTCGCTCATTGCCGGCGTCTCATACACTGCTATCGGGCGAGCCATGGCCTTTGCCTTCTGCGCGAGCTCTTCTGCGGCGGCGTAGATCTAACGCGAGTGAGCGGGACGGGGCACCGTGGGGAGCTACGTGAGGAAACTCGTCCAGGAATTCGTGCATCTCGTGGCTCGAGATGTGGTCGCCTACACAACATCCCTGAGAGGCAACGCTGTAGGGCGGTAAAGGGCGAACCCTTGTAGCGCTTAGCATGGACGCTACTTGTAATGCGGTCGATGAGGTCGATATCTTGGTCCAGCTCCATCTGCTGCTTGGTGGTCTACGCCGTGCACGTCGCGCTGGCGCATGGACGGGGAGAGTACCTGCGCTGTCGCAGGTGCCCAGCGCAATGCTGGGTCGGTTCGACGGCTCATCTACAGTGCTTGGCGAACGGTAGACTAGAGATAGACATTCGTACTCTCTCCATCAAGGTGGCTCGGTACGGCAGCAGCACATTGTCACACATGGTGTTGAGCTGCTCGAGACGCGACTCGAAGAGCTGGTGCGTGGACGGTGGTGGCGGGCGGCGCTATCTCTGTGTGTTAGTTGTGCGTCGGCGTTATAGCACGTACGTGCGGCTCAAAGGTGCTCCATGCCGGCCCGTCTTGCAGTGGAAACCTATGGCCGAACTCAGGCAACGCCTGTCGCGCGACAAGTACGAGGGTGGTGGGCGACCGCTGTGCTTGAACGCGCGAGGTGACGTCAGCTCTTCGACGAACGGCACGAGCTGTTTCTTGAAGTCACGGATGAAGCCGTGGAACTCCTTGAGATTGAGCGTCCCCGATCGGTCCGTGTCGTAGCTAGTGGGATGCGTGGTGGTCACGTCCATCATCCATTGCACTACCGTTCAAAGAGCTGACCGGCTTCAAACTCCGAGTTGCGCGACGTTCGCTCAAAGCCCAGCGGAATGCCCGCGGCGTCCGTGAGCGCGCACGGCGCCATCTCCCACTTGCGCTGCGGGTGCGACGCATTGTAGTCGGCCAGGAGCTGCATAAAGTCGTCCCGCGTGATATGCCCGAGCTTCTCCCGATCATACCTACAAGCACACGGCAGCATGAGCTTCTCTCGTCGCCGCAGAGGCAAGCTCGACCGGCGAAATAACTGAATTGCGTCTGGGTCGCTCGGCTCGGGTCTAGTGATAGGAACACACAATCAGCGACCAGCACGCTTTTCGATGCGCGGCTACTCGGGCGGCGGCGGCTCGGCCTTCTCGGTCTTCTCCTTCTTCTTGGAGGACGACTTGGCCTTCTTGGGCTTGTCGCCTTCCTCCTTCTTGGCCTTCTTCGTCGTTGCCATCGCCAGGTCAACCGTCGCGGATCTTGACGAGGTGTTCGAACTTCGATTTTAGTTGAACCCAACCCATGTGCGACGTTGACGTTGCGAAGTTCGAACTTCGATGCTCATGACACAGCGTGCGCTCCGAGGCATCCAGCGCTCAAGCCGACGTCTGGTATGACGCTGGGCCCTGCCCAGCGTGTCTTTGCCGTCGCGACGCTCGTCCGTGTTCACTGAAGGGTCTGCCAGCAGCTTGGCAGATTGCCTGGCTCTGATAATTCGAACTGGGTATGCGGAGAAAGTCCTTGTTTGCAACTGTTGTTTCAATGCAAACCTTCTCGACTATATAGCTTTGAAAGGACGATCGACGCGATAGTAGCAAACTGTGTTGATACAAGGGAGTCTCCCGTTGATTGATTGGGAAGCCGCGCCATCTAAGATCTACAGCGTCAAGCAGATGGCAACGATCATTTGGGCAATCCACTTCGGTGTGAAAAGCGACATTTCGGCTTTTAGTTTGTGCCCATGAAGCCCTCGACACTGCTGCTGGTCTATGCGGCGTGTGCGGCTGCCGTCTCGATCGCGCCGCCGTCGCACCCGCACGCGCTCGGCCTCGTGCCCGGCTACAGCGACACGAAGCCGCTCAACTTTGCGCACTACGCCGGCCGACTGCAGCTTTCGAACGCGCAAAATATGTTTTACTGGCTTGTCGAGGCCGAAGAGAACGCGGCGCATGCGCCGCTCGTGCTCTGGCTCAACGGCGGGCCTGGTTGCTCGTCCATCTCGGGCATGTTCACCGAGAACGGCCCGTTCGTCGTCCAGAGCGACCTCAGCGTGAAGCGCAATCCGTACGCGTGGAACCGCCACGCTAACATGCTCTACCTCGAGTCGCCGTCCGGCGTCGGCTTTAGCTCGCCGCTCCTCGACGCGTCCGAGTACAACGACCACGTGACGACCGAGCGCGCGGTCGAGTTTCTCGATCACTTCCTGACCGCGTACCCCGAGTACGAAGGCCGTCCGTTCTATGTCACGGGCGAGAGCTACGCTGGCATGTACATTCCGTGGCTCGTCGATCGGCTCGTGCAGACGCCGCTGGATGGGCTCAACCTCCGCGGCATGGCGATCGGGAATGCGTTCACAGACCAGGACATTGACAACGAGAGCTACATCGACTACTACTACAGCCACGGCCTCATCTCGATGGAGGCGTACACCGCGATCAAGGCGACGTGCGTCGGGGAGCTCGCACGCTGCATGTACGACGTCCCGCTCAACTGCTCGTCCGCGTGCCGCAGCATCATCGACAAAAGCGTCAAGACGATCGCGGAAGACACGATGGACCCGTACTACATTTACGGCGACGTGTGCTTGCTCCAGAACGACGAGAGCCTCGCGCTGCCGCACACGCGGCATCTCAAAAAGAAAAAGAAGGCGATGACGACGACGCGTCGCCTCGACACGCGTGTGTCGCCGTGCACCGACACGTATACCAACGCGTACCTGCAGTCGGCGGCGGTGCGAACATTCCTCAACATTTCCGAGCCGATCGTGTGGGCGCCGTGCAGCGACGAGGTCGGCGACCGCTACACGAGCTCGGCCACGGTGCTGCCCAAGTACGAGACCATTTTGGGTGCCAACTTGAGCGTCCTCATCTACTCGGGCGACGCCGACGCCGTCGTGGACTTTATTGGGACGCAGCGCTGGATCGGAACGCTCAACCGGTCGATCGTCGACGAGTGGCATGCATGGTATGGCCCGGACAAGCAGCTCGCGGGCTACACCCAGGGCTACGACGGTCTCACCTTCGCGACCGTCAAGGGCGCAGGACACATGGTCCCTGCCGTCCGCCCGCTCCACGGTCTCTATATGTTTGAGTGCTTTGTCTTTGGGAGCGACAAGTGTCGCGACTGGGAATACCCCTTTGATGTCACCGAGGTCGCCTCGGGCTTTGTGACGGCGTCGGCGCTCACGGCTAACCTCTCGGCAGCGCACAGTCTTCCCAACGGCACGCTGCCCCTCACCGCCCTCGTAATATGCGCGGCGCTGCTCACGCTTGTCGTGCGCAAGCGCCTTCAGCCTGAACGCCACCAGCGGTACCAGATCGTAGTCTAGTTGACGTTAGAATCGCAGACAACT
Organism: Saprolegnia diclina VS20; assembly: GCF_000281045.1. Lineage (NCBI taxonomy): Eukaryota > Oomycota > Saprolegniomycetes > Saprolegniales > Saprolegniaceae > Saprolegnia > Saprolegnia diclina. The sequence continues at coordinate 1,203,560 of NW_008246071.1, forward strand.
TGTTCCATCGTTGCCTTTCTGCGGTCCTTTCACGCCCTATCGCAAACACCACAAACAGAACGCGCAAGCCACGGGCGACACACCCTACTGACCCTACTGCTATGAAGGGTGGTCTAGTCCAACGGACGCGACCGTGAAATCCTACAGTACCCCATCCAAGACTCTTGCCCATCAGCCTCCAGAGCATGCCACGTCATCGAGGATGGGCTGCCCACGTGCAGCACTGTACGCGTCCGTTGTATGTGCAGCGCGGGTGCTTGAAGATACATACATCCAGGTACCTACGTGTGCAGCACGCCCAGGCAGCGCTCATTTTGCCGACGGGACCGCTGCTGGCCCCGTGCTACTGCTGCTACTGCCATGGGGAGAGAGCGTTACTTGTGCCCGGCTCCATTCTGGCGTTGGTTATCTTGCCGGTTACACGCTCGGTCCATCTCGCTTCCGATCGTCGCTTGCGTCGTCCTTGGAGCCTGACGGAGCAATGGTCTCTGGCAGCGCATAAGCTCTGTTAGTACATATGTGTGCGGAGGTGTACGTTCGCTTGGCTTGCCGCCATCATACGCGAGGAAGATGGCCGCGGCCACATTGCACGTCGTTACAGTATCCGGTCGTTATCCGGTCGTTGCCTTTTTTCGGCGTCATTCTCCGCACCTCTAGCGCAGCGCAGAGAAGCAGATCCATCAGAATCAGGACACTGCGATGGTCATGGCATCGCTGACGACGCCGCCCAAGGCCCGGAAGCCGCCGAGCGAGGGCTTCATGGCCAACGTCTCGCTGCAGTTTGACAACTGGCGCAAGCGCATGCAGCAGCCCGAGGGCCCGCCGTCGCCCGAAGAGGCGCAGCATCCGCATCTGCCCGCGTTCTCGGACGCGGCCGAGTGCCACGTCTGCCACGACGCGCTTACGCTCCTCAAGTTCAAGCACAACTGCCGCAACTGCGGCAAGTCGGTCTGCGGCGCGCACAGCAAGAACCAACTGCCGCTGCCCGAGCTCGGGATCCTCAAAGAAGTCCGCGTCTGCGACGTGTGCTACCAGCTCAAGGTCTCGCGCCGCGCCGGCGCGCGCGAAGTGCCGCCGACAACGAGCCCGACGCCGGCAATAGCGATGACGGGGCCCAACCCGCGCGGGTCGTCGCTGTGCGGCATTCTGTACAGCGGCCTCGTCGAGGAGCAGGACGACATGCTCGACGAGATGCTCTACTTGGGCTCGTTCCGGCTCGGCAGTCGGTCGCTCGCGAGCCGCAACTTCAACCCGAACATTGCGATCTGGATCGAGCGGCTTTTCATGCTCACGCCGGCCGAGCTCTTGTGCTTCAAGCCCCAGAAGGAGAAGGAAGATTTTCTCCTCGGCATTGGCGAAGTGCGCACATCGATCCATCTCACCGACATCCTGCACATTGAAGTCGACGACAACTACCCGCGGATTCTCACAGTCGTGCGCTCGGACGGAAGGTATCGTGTTGTTCCTAGTCCAAATATGCTTATAACGTTTTAGGATCTTCCGTATTCGCACAAAAGAGCCCGAGACGTGTGCACTCATTTACGAGAAGCTACGCGAGACCATCCAGACCTTCCAGGACGCTCTGTACAAGCTCCAGCGCGGTCTCGTGCCGGAAGACAATGCGATTTCGTGCGTCACGGTGCAGCACGCGCCGCTGCTCGACGAGGTCGTCGTGCCCAAGTCGAGCGACTTGGGCTACCACGTATCGCTCTACCCAACGTCGATTCTTCGCGCCTACTGCCTCGGGCCGTCGTCGGTCCACGGTGTCGCGTCCTTTGCCCGGGACGAGATTGCCGCCGCAACGTCCCAGCGCATTCGCAAGCGTGTCGAGCCGTCCATGGACGAGCTGTACCTTGTGCTGCACCTCGGCGCCCGTACGCATCTTTGGTTGAATATGGAGCGTATCGAGGACTCATGGCGCGTCATGTGGTAGAGCGCACGGTGCAGTACGCGTGGCAAGACGTCGGGCTCTTTGGCCTCCAGCTGCTCGTATGGACGCTCGTGTTTGCATATGGCATGACGCGGTACTTTGAAGCGGGCATTCTGCTCTGGTCGATGATGCTCGTCGTATTGGGCGTGCGCCTCGGGCCGCATATGCGGCTGGCGTGGCACACGCGCGCGCTCGCCACCTCGTACCGCCTCGAGCTGCCCCAAGTCGACTGCCAAAAGCAAAAGACGTCGGCCGGCGGCGACCTCAAGGAGAGCGATGTCGACCCGCGCTTCATTGCAGCGTGCGGCAACGACCTCGAAGAAGCCAAACGCAAGTACATCAAGTACCTCCAATGGCGCGACGAGAACAGTATCGATACGATTTTGCTCCGGCCGCACCCGCACTTTCACATTGTACGTCGACAAAGTTGGACGACTTGTCTCATATACGATGACAGATCAAAGAGTCGTACGTGCACTTGACGCACAAGCAAGACAAGCAAGGACACATGATTTCGATCGAGCTCGCGGGCAACATGAAGAAGGGCATGGCCAACTTTTTGTCGAAAGGCGTCGTCGAGGCGGACGTGGTGACGCACCTCGGGTTTTACAACGAGTTTTTATGGAACGTGATTGACCGCCGATCGGCGCCGTTCGGGACGCAGCTCAAGATTCTCGACTTGAACGGCGTTGCGCTGAGTGACTTTGGTGGCGACGTGGTCGCGTTCATGAAGCAGTGCTCGGCCGTCGGCGAAGCGTACTACCCGGAGCGCCTCTACAAGGTCTTTATCGTCAACCCGCCGTCGTGGTTCAACATGATTTGGAAAGCCGTGTCGCCGCTCGTCAACCCCAAGACGCGCGAAAAAGTAAGTTTTGGATTTGGTTTTAGAATCTGGAATCGATGATGCACTAGATCAATGTGGTCAAGGGCCAGAAGGAAATCCAAAAGGCACTACTCGAGTACATTGACGCGGAGAACCTCCCCGTCGAGTATGGAGGCACGTGCGAGTGCGTCGGCGGCTGCCTCACGCACTCGCCCGACGAGAATCTCTTGCGGGAGTACGTCGACCGCCTCAACTCTGGCGAAGACTGCACTGAGTACCTCCAAAGCCTCATGGACGCGGCCGCGGCCGTCGCCGATGCCACGCATGTGACGACGCCAGCGGTAGCAGGCGGCACGGAGCCCGACACCAAGATGAGCTCGCGCCACTCGGCCACCAACCTTGCGCATCTCGATGTCCCAGCAGGCCCCAAAAAGCGCCGAGCGTCGCTGGTATGATAAGAGTTGATACAAAAGAAACATCTTTTGGCTCTCGAGTTTGGTGCCAGAATCGACCGGCCCACCCACGATGTCGAGCTTCTCTTTGCGGGGTCGTCTGGGTACCTGGAAATCCTTCTCC
>NW_008246071.1:1211143-1214368 GCF_000281045.1 Saprolegnia diclina VS20
CGTGACGTAGCTGTGATGTATTATCAAAACGGCTGTCCGGATACGCTCGCAAACGGACGCGACTTTATTGCGACTTTGTCAAGACGTTGTCAAGACGTTGTCAAGACGTTGTCAAGACGTTGTCGCGACGTCGTCGTAACACTTTTGTAACACTGTCGCGACGTTGTTACGACATTGTTACGACGTTGCCTCGGTTCCCGATTTTGTTGCGTGAGCCTTGGAATCCTTCATGCCTTGTAGTGTGGCCGCAGCGCTGAGTGAAAACGATCCCAACGCGGGCCTGCGCCACGACGCCCATGAGGCCGCTGTAGCCAACAAGCGCGAGCCCACCGCCGTGGATCTCTGGTCCGCAGCAGTGAAGTGCTAGCGGGCTGGCGCATCACGGCGGGAGCTAGACCGCGTGTCGAGGTGGTAGCGGGTAGACGCACCTTGGCGACATCGACCTCGAATGTTGTGGTATCGGGCGGGCTTGCGCATCTTCGCGGCAGCGGGCAGGCGGACCGTGGTTGCGGCATGCGTGAGGTCCGTGGCAGTGGCGCTCGGGCCGACAGTGGTGTGACGCTCGGGTGGCTCATGGCGGCGGTGCTCGGGCGTTTCATTAGACATTGCCCAGTTCGCTTTGCCAAGCGTCAACACACATCATATACCCTTGGCTGTGCGCGACGCCTACTTGTGGTCGTCCAGCATTGTTTAGGAGATGGAGTCAATACCCACGTCAACAGACCGAGAACTTCAATGCTGGAAGATGTACTCACAAGGGCTATAGACTGCACGCGCTAGAGTGGTGCATCGACCAAGCACCAACGCATATCACAGCACTGCAGAAGCCACCGCGTGGTGCGAACATCGTTGCCAGCGAATCTATTCGCAAGATTGGATGTAGTTGCTGCGAGGCCGGCTTGTATGCTTGACTATCGCATTGCCACCCAGTGCTGCGTCTCGGCTAGACTCTGTCTCATGCATCGTTGAGATCTTTACTGCGGGCGCCGTATGTAGATGCGCGGCAGCTTTCCGCGGCGACTCGGGTTGCGCTTCCTACGGAGCAAAACGTCGCACCAGAGTTTGTGGCGCTGGTGGTTGTGAGTCTACCGGCCGGCGCCGCTTTTGATGCGGTCCATGAGCTTCTTGTTGAGCCTTCTTAGTATCGGGACCATGCTCTTGGCGTCGCGGCGCATCTCGGCCTTCTACAAGGTGCTCAGAGGCTGCACAACCTTGATCATACCGCCGGGTTGTCTTCGTGCCAAGGACAGCGCCTAGGCATGCAGTTCGTTTGCTCCTTCATGCGATCGCGGCGCGACATACTACGTGGCCGTCGACCGGCGGCTCGCTCATCGAGGGCTTGAGGCGTGAACGGTACTGGAAATGCCATCTGCATATGGAAAACGCCAGACGCTGTAGCATTGTGGAGAACCTCTCGAAATACATGCGTTGCGGCGGGCTTGTCATTGGCAGCCGCGCCAATCGAATCCAAGCATTTGGATCTCCGTGTGGGGTCGACCCAACACCACCCAACTTTATACCGAGAGCCGTGTGCAAGGTTCCACGACTGCGTCAATGAGCATGCAGTCGGCGCCAAGAACTCTGCGGCCACCAATTCGATTGGCCAGAGTGCGTTTGGTACGTCCACACGCAGCGAGTCAACTCGGCTCGAGACGATGCCCAACTCTTGAGACGCGTGTTTTTATCCACGTCCTATCGAGATAAGTCGTTTGCCAATCAAACAAGCCGACGAGGTGTGGCGAGCTGAGCTGGTGCGGCGCAGAATGCGGACACACTAGTAGATCCGGCAATCAAATGCCATCCAGCAGGCTGCGCGAGCGCTGCAGCAGGTACATCCGAGCCAGTGCGATGGAGAAACATCGACAATGCTTTTACCGTTTCCACGACCTTTCCCATGTAAAACCAGTTTCAGCAAATTGCTCATTTACGAGATTCTGGGGTCGAGCGCCGCAGTCCGAGTCCAAGGTTGGCTGAAGACCTTGGACCAGGTCGCAGGGCGATGCCGTAAAGGTTACTGCGGCCGATTCGGCTGCTCACCTCGCCCGAGGTCTTGTCGTGTCGTGCGTAGGTAAAACGATCCAGACGACCGCATAACAAGAAGAACTCACCACATCGACGCCAAGCAGTTGCGGCCGAAGACAGTTGTCAACGAGTGTACGAGGCCCACAGCGGGCTGGCGCTGTGTCAACGTAGAAAAGCTGCCGCCGACAAGCCTACGGTATTTGACGATGGTCGTGATGGCGATCGTGGTTAGCGACACGCGCCGCAGCGTTCTTGAAGCGATCGTACTCTTCTCGGAGCATGAGCGCTGCACGGACGTGGTTTTCGTCCATGTCGACGGCATCCATGTCACGTGCCTCAGCATCGTACAAGAAGCCGCAAAGTCGGTTGCAGGCGGCGCACGAGCACTCGAAAAAGCGCCTCCAGCTGACTATATCGGCGTTGACATCTGCAAATATGGTGTTTCAAAACACAGGCGACGTCGATGTGCTACTGTAGGCCACACACGTTGTCGCTTCTAGAAGGCTACAGGTCGCCAGCGATGGTGTAGATCATAGTGCCAGCGTTATAGACTGCATCGTAGCGATGCAGAAGCCGCCCCGCTGCGCAAACGCCGCATTTAGCAAATAAATGCGAATAATTATGCAACATTTTATCTATCAGCTACAGTAGGAGGCCGTTGTCTATGCAATACTATCGCATTGGGTTTGCGTTCCCAAAAGTCAAAACCACAACTTGACGTTGGCAAGACGATGCCTGCCGCCGTGCACTAGTAGTCACTTTGGTGACATGGCGTTGCAGAGAGGTGTGACTTCGACGGCGTCAGGTACAGTGTTGGAGAAGGCGGCACTGTCGTCTGCGCGTTGAGCGTCGTAATACCGGCGTTGGCAATGCTCACGGGCTGCTGCTCCATGACATACATATATTTCCGCTTGGTATTTGCACTCGAACATACAGAGTTCAACCTCGTGGATGGCCGTACGGTCGCCCTCCTCCATCTCGTCAAACTCGTCGATGCAGCAAAAGTCCATGTCGGCCAACACGAGCGCGCCGCCTTCAGAGTTTTTTTCAAGAGTTACGACTTTCGAGCATATTTCTCCAAAAGTTACGACCTGAGGCAAAATATTCAAAATAGTTACGACCTCGACCGGATTGGTAGAAATGCAGTCGAAAGCCAACGAATCAAGATGGTGGTCACGCAAATAGTGTTAAAAGTATCTTATG
>NW_008246071.1:1214696-1238842 GCF_000281045.1 Saprolegnia diclina VS20
CTTCATGTCGACGGCCGACGGCGGGATCCTGATGCAGACGTTGACCAACACTCGACGGGTCCGTCCGTGAATCTCGCTGCGGACCTTCATGCCTTCGTCCATGCGCTTGGTAACGCCGCCAATCACCAGCTCGACAATGTCGCGACAACGTCACGACAGCGTCATAACAATGTTACAGCAACGTCGTAACAACAACGTCGCGACCACTGTCGCGACAACCGTCGCGACCACCGTCGCGACAACGTCGTAACAATGTCGTAACAACGTCGCGACAGTGTTACAAAAGTGTGACGACGACGTCGCGACAACGTCTTGACAACGTCTTGACGTCTTGACAACGTCTTGACGTCTTGACAACGTCTTGACGTCTTGACAACGTCTTGACGTCTTGACAAAGAGTCGCAATAAAGTCGCGTCCGTTTGCGAGCGTATCCGGACAGCCGTTTTGATAATATATCACAGCTACGTCACGTCACGTTGACAATCTGCCACGTCATCTTGACAACAAAGTTGCTCGTCCTTCCAGAAGCGGTGTGTGTCATACTAGTAGCGCTGAACGAGAATCTTCGGAGGCGATGTTACGACGATGCCGACGCTGTTGAATGCGCAAAACTTTGCAATTTACACTTGCTTTGTTGCTGAGTCCTTCAAAGACGACCGACCAGAGAGACGTGTTGACGTGTCGGGTGACTCCAAGAACCATTGTGGAGCGTGCTTGGCACTGCAGTTTGTCGACGCTAGCGCTATCAGCTACAGCATCGCTCGCGCTCTGTAGCCTTCTCCACCACGGTGCACTACCTTGTCAAAGTGACGCCTCTCTGTAACGCTAATGCCACGAGGGTGAGACTACAAGTACATCGTCTTGCAGAGATGCAGCAGTGGTTTTGACGTTTGGGGACGCAAACCCAAAGCGATAGTTGGCAATAGAGAACGGCGACATAGCTGATCTAATAAGGAAGCGCTGGGTCATCGAGCGATATGATCTGGTGGTCGACCATGGCTGTTGCGTCTTGTTCAGTGCTGAGGTTCTGTCTCTGCGCAGCGATACCTGTCAGCACAAAACAATAATCCTCATTTGAATGGTGGAAGGTATTGAATTCGTGGGATTGAGTTATTCGCTCGTCTTGGTAAAGACAACAGCCCAGTTGGACTCGTCGTAGTATGAGTCGTTGATGGTAGCGTTGCCACTCATGCGAACAAGCCCATCGAGCTCGCCCTAGTTGAGGCATCCAAAATGATCCTACACTGCGCTCGGAAGTGCCTACCTCTGTAAACATGTGGCAGTAGCGCTGGACGACGATCGGCGCTTTGGATGGCGTCGTGTCGTCCTTGGCGAAGCGCTTATCTAGGTTCCACGGCACCATGCAGTCTTGCGTCGTCGCATCAAACGTCCGTCGCGACTCCTACTCGAGAACATTCACAGAACGTTTTTTCGCTCGTATGACCTCGGTTTGTTCTTTAGCCCAAGCGTAAATGACGCCTTGGCCGCCGACACGAAGGACGCGGAGAACCTCCTTGACAGCTTGGAGCCGGTGCTCAAACGTGCTAAGGTGGTGCAACACGGCAATCGAAATGGCCACGTCAAAGACGCCGGACCGCAGCGGCACGAGAAGCGCGTCGAGCACCATCACGTTCAAGTCGTGGGATTTGCAGATCTTGACCAAGCTACTCGATCAACCTAGTGAACTCAAACCTTGGACACTGGACTCGCTACCTCTCACTGCGATCGCCACCGACGCACGCGCTCTGCGTAGGTGTCATGCACTTCATGTACTTGCCATTGCCGCAGCCTACCGTACATCGTCAACATTTCTATGGAGAGGAGGTCGAGATGGACCAATGTCGGCGAGGAGCGTGCCGGGGGCGAGCGAGCGCACAAAGGACTCGATGCGGGGCCAGGGCGAGTGCCGCGTCGCGCTGAAGTGGTCGGCGACCTTCTCGTAGAACTCGTGGACGTAGAGCTTCTCGGTCTCTGTGGGGCACATTTTGGCGTCGGCGTCCAAAGCCGGGGCTTGAAGTCGCGAGTCGCACTGCTCCGGGAACGCACACGCGCACGGTGTCGTTTGCAGCTACGTCATTTCGCGTTAGTGGATTGACAGACTCTGTCCGACCTTGCGAAACGTGATCGAGACGCGCCGGCCGCGCGGCACTTTTTGACCGTCGATGACGTCAAAGAGGCGAGGCTGGACGCAGTGCGTCCACTGGTAGCGAGATGCGCCGTTCATAATGTAGAGCGACCGCGGCGCGAGGAGGAGGCTCTCGACGCGACCATCCGGATGGCGAAAGTCCATGACGCTGCCATGCCCAAGGCTAGGTAGATGATATCCAGTATCATGAGCTGTGGACAAGGCAGACGCGTACACGTCTACCTGAGAGTCGCGATCGAACCGGTGAAGGCCGAGTGGGTGTCGATGTGAGACGCAATGCCTTGCCCAGGGAGGTACTCGTTGGCTACCATTCGTGAGCCTTTCTGGTGCATACATGTAGACTGGCCGTACCAGTGATCTGGTCGGGCGTTCCGTCAAATGTGACTGGCATCTTGTTGATGAGGCTCCGGCAAAACGGCGCCATGTTGGCGAGCGGCGTCGACTCGTCGCACTTTCTACCACGTCGTCGCTCGTGTGAGCAGAGGTCGTCCAAGACGAAAGGCCGTACTGCGTCTTGTAGTTGAACTCGTAACCAAAGTGCTGCACTTGGCGCGCGCGAATTGTGCGGCGCCACTCACCCTTGTCGAGCTCTTCAAGCATGACCGCCTCGTCGGCCTCTGTGATAAAGTCCTTATACACAAGGAGGCCTGGCACAAACTGCGATGGGTCCGCGCCCATGCGCGCTCTCTCGAAGTTTGGCACGCGCTTGAACGAGCACTCTTCTTCGTACGCCTTGCGCAGCATTGCAAACTCCATGTGAAAGGTCTTGCCGCCAATCGCCGCGACGACGACACCGTCCAGAGCGTCCTTGGCTGCGGCCGCGTCGTCAGCGGAGGCGAACTCAACAATCGCCGTCTTGCGCGAGCCCGTGCCCATGATGACTTGCTTGACCGTACCGTATACCGAGAGAAGCTCGACAAGCGTCACGTCCGTGACCACGTGCTTCTTCCCGCGCTTGCTCCACGTCAACGAGAGGAACGGCGTCCGCGTCGCTCTCTGCTGCTGCTGCTGCGTGAGGCCAGAGACCTCGAGGCCAGACGCGACCTCGAGGTCCTCGAGGCCCGACTCGGTCGACGACGACGCCTTGAGAAAGTCCGCAATCGTGAGCGCCATCGTCGTGGCACAAAAAAAGTGACTCGAAATCAAATCCAACCAAACTGCGCCAACGCCGTGATGCCATTGGTTATCTTTTTTCTGTGATTTTGACCAATCCACGAGGCTCTTGGCATCTTGCAAAATAGTGTGTGATAGAAAAGAGCCTTTCATTTTGTAGGCTGTTAAGACCGACATCAAATTGTGTGAGTAAGTCTATTTCCGAACATGTTCAATCAAATTCAAACTTGGACCTGGCAGAGACGAGCAGCATGGTCATGGAAGGCGCTCCCGTCATGTCGTGGGAAGAGGCCAAGGCCATGTGCGAAGGAGTCGGCGACGTCTTCGCGAAGAACGCGGCCAAGGACCGCGACCGCCTCCTCAAGCTTCGGGATACGTTTGGCTCTATCCGCGGGACCTTTGCCCAGCGCCAGGCCGCGGCTCGTCGCACCGTCGAAGGTAGCGTCCCATCTCTCTTCCTGCGTGGATACTACCTCTGTGCGTATATATAGAGGCGCTCGCCGAGATCCTCAGAATAGAGCAACATGAACAAGGTCGCGACAATAGCGCTGAGATGGCCCGGCGCCTCGACGAGCTCGCGCAGTCCAAGGCGCAACTCGAGGCTCAGCTGACCGGACTTCAGCAGAACCAAGTGGCGACGGAGACGCACATTGAAGAGCTCATCTTGCAGTACGAGCAAGCCCAGCGGCGATACATGGACGAGTGCGCGGCGCGCGAGAAGGACGTCCCCCGCCTCCGGTACGCGCCGCTGTCAACTGAGCAACTTTGCTGCATAGCGCTCGTAGGCAAAACATGGCTGTGTACGCGTCCATCACTGGCATCAAGTGGGACTTTTCTAGCGACCGCATCGCAGGCTGTAGGTCTTGACTCCTCCGAATCGTGTCGACGACTTGTGATGTAGGTATTCACATCCCGGAACGCAAGCTGCTCTCGAATTTCGATCTGAGCCCGACGCAGTCGCCGTACGAGACAGCCAACGCGCTCTGGACGATCATCGAGACTGCCCACGAGGCACCTCAGAAATAGTTTATTCGACATCCACATATGCATTTGCACTTCCATGGCGCTCGAGCTCTTCTGGAAGCTCTGGATATCTTTCAGCATACGCAGCTCTTGCAGTGACCACTACAGTACGACCTAGAAAGCAGAGTCACATGCTGGGCGATGGGGCGACGCACATCGCAGTTAGGTCGCATGGAGTCTGGTTGAATGGGAAAGCTGTCGCTGCGTGAGCGTTGAAGCCGTTGTGAACTGCCAACATGACGAAGGTGCCTGTGTACATAAAGCCTTGCGCGAACCAACCAAGGTTAAAGAGGTCGACTCTTCGACGATACCAGTCAGGGAGCCAGATCATCGAACCAGCGCTGCCATCCAAGTTCCCGAAGGCCATCGTCGAAAAACCATCGGATGGAGCGCGAGAGACAAGCAGCGTCGGTCGGAGACGTTGTCGTCCCTTGTAGCTCTGGGACGAGACACCTTTGCGGTCTACAAGACCACGAGCAATGACAATATTGCAATGTCGATCCGATCAGTGTCGCTGCAGATGGATGCACGCGCTTCAACGTTACCGTGCATCCGGATGAGGATCGTCCGGATACGAATGTAGCAACGCCGATTTCGGCAGTTTGGATTTGGATTCAGATGTGGCGCCGGTCGTTGCCCATCGTGTCTAGCGCGCGTCGCCGCTGGCTCTCGACGCACATGAGCCGCAACAAGGGCGTGGCGAAGCTCCCGGGCCTCGACTTGACGCTCGGCGGCTCGCTCAGCGAAGTCTCGGTGACGTACGAGCAGTGGGGCGACCAGACGTTGCCGGACGAGCGCACGATCGTGATCTTCCCGTCCTTCTCGCACTCGTCTCACGTGGCGTCCAACCTCGACGACCCGCGCCCAGGCTGGTGGGAAAACATGGTCGGCCCCGGGAAGGCCATCAACACGTCCGTCTTCCGCGTCATTTGCGCCAGTGTCCTTGGCAGTCCGTACGGGTCGACGTCGCCGCTGTCTATCAACCCGGCGACGGGCACGCACTACCGCGCGTCGTTTCCTCAGATCACGCCTGCAGACATGGTAGCCCCATCTTCATCTCGAATCGTACCTCCTGCATCGAAATGCTAGGCGACCGTGCATCGCATGCTGCTCGATCACCTTGGGGTGCAAAAACCGCATGCCGTTGTCGGTGGCAGCATGGGCGGCATGCAGGTACATAATACGCATCTCAACCACGTAGTCAAATGGTCGCTTTGCCTAGGCGGTTCAATTCGCCTCGCTGTTTCCCGACCGCCTCAAGCGACTCGTCGCGCTCTCGTGCACGTCGCAGACGACGCCGGGGACCGTGGCGTTCCGCCGCGTCCAGCGCCTCGCGATCCTCTCGGACCCTGCGTACAACGTACGAGGCGCTTGCTTGCGATTGCGCAGCTCACGCTATGGCGTGTTAGGACGGCAATTACGAGTTTGGCGTCGGGCTCGCGGGCATGAAGGTCGCGCGAGAGCTTGGCATGACCTGCTATCGGTCGCGCGAAGAATTCGACACGCGCTTTGACTGGCAGCCCAGCGGTCCGCGCCACTTCAAGGAGCTCACGTTTGACGTCGAGTCGTACATGGACTATCAGGTAATAGTCGATCCTTGGACAGTCGGATTTGTTTCAACCGGGACGTAGGCCAACAAGTTTGCGCGCGTGTTCGACCCGAACTGCTACCTCCTCCTTTCCAAGGCCATGGACCTCACCAACCTCGGGCACGGCTACCAAAACTTGGCCGAGGGCGTCGGCCGCATTGCCGCCGAGACCCTCATCATTGGCGTCAAGCAAGATCTGCTCGTGCCCCTCAATGAGCAAAAGACGATCGTAAGCGACGAAGGGCGTGACCTCGAACTCATGCCGCGTAGGTCAACATCCTCGAGTCGTACGAGACGCCGGCGACGCTGTCCGTGATCGACTCCAAGTATGGCCACGACGCCATGTTCCATCCGCAGGTACCATGACCCAACGACGTCATCACCTTCCATCTCTGTTGTAGATGCAAAGCGTCGTCTTTGCGCCCATCATCTCGGACTTTCTCGAGCGCGACCTCCTCACGCTCGAGCACGAGCACCAGCGCTACAGTAGCTTGTAAAGCCGTAATCGGAGTAGTGTCATGGAGACGACGACAATGGAAGGTAGCATCGCGTTATTCAACGCATGGTAGACGTCTAAGAAGAGGGGCTTTAGGCCTTGATTTCACCGCAGTCGTCGATCGTGACTTCCATACTACGAACATTTCAACATGAGCGCTTATCCTGAGAGCGCGAGGTCCGTACCGGGTCGCGCCGCTGGGGCTGCCCGTCGCTTCCATCTTCTCCAAGACATCCAAGCCTTCGACGACCTTGCCAAAGACGACATGGGCCTTGTCGAGCCACGGGCAGTCGACCGTGGTGAGGAAGAACTAAGCAATATGACTCATGACGATCAGCGAACACAGAGTGGTGGCGCGTACCTGCGAGCCGTTGGTGTTGGGACCGGCGTTGGCCATTGAGAGGATACCCGGGCCCTGGTGCTTGAGAAGGAAGGCTTCGTCGGCAAACTTTTCGCCGTAGATGGACTCGCCGCCCGTGCCGTTGCCGGCCGTAAAGTCACCGCCCTGGCACATAAAGTTGGGGATGATGCGGTGGAACTTGGAGCCCTTGTAGTGGAGCGGCTTGCCCGACTTGCCGATGCCGGCCTCGCCCGTGCAGAGCTGGCGGAAGTTCTCGGCCGTCTTGGGGACCTTGTCGGCGCGGAGCTCGATGACGAGGCGGCCGACGGGCTTGCCGCCGGCGCCCACGTCGAAGAAGACCTTGGGGTTGGCGGGCGAGCTGAAGTGGCGGGCGAGGCCGAGCGTGCGACGGGTAGCTTGCATCTTGGGCAACGAATTCGATTCTATTCACTGCCACTCACGTGGGGCCAAGTCCAATCCGGATAAAACGACATCCGGATACACGCCCCAGCCAACTTCAACATCAGCATCGGCGGTCTTGTTGGCTTCAGTTATCGATGTGGGATCTACGACGACGCGCCGGTACCGAGCACGAGGTACGGCGGCAGCGCAGCTTCGTCGATGTCTACGAGCGACCCATCGGCGCGCACGAGCTCAAACGTGGGTGCTAGGACGCTCCCGACGCGCAGAGGCAGCAGCTTGAACCGCAGCGTCGTCGTCGTCTCCGGAGTAATGAGCTGCGACGCCTTGCCGGCGCAAGCCCACGCATTACTGGCCAGTCGCACAAAGCGCGTCTCGTCGCTTGATGGCACGTCAACTTGGAACTCGACGACCTTGCCCTGCACGAGCCACTCACGTTCGTTCAAGCAGGAGACGCGGACCGTCGCGCGCGGCTGCGACGGACGATGGACCGCCGCCGCACCCACGAGATCGACAGGGAAGTCCAGACTCGACGACTGACCATGGAGGACATAGGCCACGCGAACCGCCGCTGACGTGTGCGGCGGGATGCGGGCCCACTCGACGCGCAAGACGAAGCTGAGGCTAAAGGGTGATCCGGGGCGCAGGCGCAAATGACGCTCCATCTGCCGCAGTGGGTTGAAAGCGACCTAAGAAATGAGATTGAGAGGCAGATAGGAGGACGCGTGTGGTACCTCGATCCACGGCAGCGATTCGCTCAACACATTGAGTTCATTGCCGCCGTCAGTCGACACGATGAGCGCAGAGGCGGAAGGGTCGACCTCGATCGGAGCGACGTCGTTGCAGACGAGCGGCACGTGGAGGAAGAGCTGATGGGACCGAGGCACACACGCCATCTCGGCGCGCAGCTGCATCGCATGCCGCACGGCGAATGCGTGGTCGATGGCAGTTGAAGACATGTAGACGAGGGTGCTGTCACTGTGATGGGCGTACGTGTACGAGAGCTCTGCGCAGAGCGTCGCCTGCGAGTCTTGAGGCGACAGACACACGGCAATAGCAATGGCAAAGCTACGCGTCGAGCGAGGCAGCGCCAACGTCAGCTTCCCTGTTGCCGCGCGTTGGCCTTCTACAGGTATCGCTGCGTCGTCGCCATCGTACCGAAGCACATGCCCGTCGAGCGGTATCGTCGTCGGGTCCTTCTCGGTCGACTGGACGAACAGTGCAAGGCTACCAGACTCCAAGACGTCGTCGTTCAACTCGACGCGAAGGGTCCAGCCGACGGTCATTTGAGGCGTGAGCAGCGGCGCCGCCTCGGCGCTGAGCACCAAGGAGCTCGCATACAGTGGCAACACGTCAAAGATGAGCGGCGTGTCCAGATCGAGGCTCAGAAGCTGATTGGCCATGCTGCAGGTCATGAGCGACGCAACGTACGGGCCTGGCGTCAGTGGCGATCCGTCAGAGTGCAGCGTCACACTTGTCACCGCGTTGCCGGCAAGGACAAACGTCTCGCTGGGTAGCACAAAACTCAAGTGTGTAGCTTCGTCCGCCGTCGGCTCCTTGTTCGCCAAACGAAACACCACTGCAATCTTCTCGAGGGGCAGCGGCCGAAGCAGACGATTCCGAATCCGCAGCACCATGGTTGGCTACAGAAGATACTCAGATCTCGCTGGCACAGTATGACGCATACCAGTGCGATCGACGCCGTCGGGAGCACGTGCAGCAGATCGTGCAATGGCACGGTTGTGACGGGCGCCAGCGTATCGAGCCAGAGCGTATGAAGACCCTTGTCGCTCTCTTTGCGCAGCCGATCGATCGACGGCTCGAGCTGTAGCCAGTGCAGACACATGGTGGCGGCCGCCGCAGCGTCCTTGTTGCTTCTGTACACGTCGACGATCGCCGCTATCGACGCCTCCAGCGCGTCGCCCCATTGGTCCAGTTGCAGCTGGTGGACGTGCTTGAGGTACAAACTCGCGGCGCGATCGATCGACGTGGCGCTGGCCACGTCGTAGCGCGCACACTCGGCGCTGAGAAACGCTGCAAAGCGGAGGCGTCCCGCCGTCGCATAGTGCACCGAGGCCCAGTATGTCACTTGGTGCAGCGCCTCGGGTTGCAGGCACAGCGTGTACCAATGGCGGCCCGGGGTCGGCGACGTCGGCGGCAGCCGCTTGCACGCACGACGCGCAAAGTAGAGCAGTTCCCCGAGCGGCGCAGCGATGAGCGTCATCTGGGCTTGGTCGGCTTTGGGCCGCGAGACCTGGTACTGCTCAAACTCACTTTCGCACGAGACGGCGAGGGCGACCGCGGCGCCAATGGCCCATTGCAGCGGCAGTGTCGGAGGCAACGATTTTGTGAGTTGCAACAGCAGCAGAAACTGCGGGAGAAAGAGCAAGCTGCGGGCACACACGGCCACGTAATCGTGGCGCTGGTACAGAATGGCGACTTGGCGGCAAAAGAGATACAAGCGCACGTGCAGCGGCGACGCGGCGTTGACTGCTATCGACATGCGCACGACGACGAGGTCAATCTCAAACTAAAAACACGCAATTCCAAGACCAACGTGGAAGGACGGAGGCGTACGGGCGACGACGAGAAGATGGCGTCCGAGGCTTCCAGCACCGGGAGGTCGTTCAGCGCGGTGTGGTCGAGCGTCATAAAGATGGCCTCGAGCTCGTCGTACTAGAATTACCATGAGCGCAGGAACCGCGAAGACGCACGAGTTACGTGGCGCAGCGCGTCATCGTACAGCGATGTCTGGCTGTACAGCAAGGCGAGACTCTCCTTGACTTGAAAGAACGAACTGAAATCCCAGCCCGAGAGCGATCGCTGCACATTGTATGAGAGATGACGATGATGACGCGGTACCTTGGCGTCGAGGAGGCGCAGCTCTTCTTCGTACTCGCAACAGCGCGTCTCAAACGCCTCCATGATGCATGTTTTGAGTTTGAGGAGGAGCTCGGACCACTGCGCTTCGTGCTGCGGCTGCTGGCCGGGTGCGGCACCGACGACGGTGTTGCCTTCGAGCACCTCGATCTTGCAGAGCCGATCGAGCCGGTCGTTCTTGTCGCCAAAGTCGGCGCGGAGCTTCTCAAAAATCCTGCGGTAGACCTTGGACGAGTCCCGGAACGAGGTGCCAAATGCGCTGAGGCCACGGGACGCGACAGTCGTGGCGGCCGTTGTCGACGACGTGGCTTGCGTCCCGAGCGGCACGTACAAGACGAGCCACTCGTTCTTGAGGAGGTTCATGCGATCGACCCACGCGCTCAAGGCGGGTTTGATCTTGGTCTTGTACGTCGCGAGGTCCTCGCACTTGACGACAAAGAGGAAGACGAGGCCGGTTGGGGGCACACCGGTCGGCATCGCACTTGGCTGCTTGAGCAGCTGCGCCTGCGTGTGCACTTGGTGGAAGTGGATATACAGGCGGTCGATCGTCTTGTTCACTTGAAGGTGGTTCTTCCATGCAATGTTGCGCAGCGGAAGGCGCTCGTCCAGCGACGGCAGCACAAACTGCCAGACGTCGCCATGGTCCTCAAAGTGGACGCTCACGCCTGCAATACGCCGAGGGTACGTGAGACCATCGACGCCATGGCGCACGTACCGCTCATGCCCGCGCTCGACGGGGCGCTCTTGAGCTGCGGCAGCTGCGGGACGCTGCCGTAGAACGACCGATCGCCCATCTCGTGTCAAATCTTCGATGTCATCGCAGCCCGTCCCATATCCGGTCGATACACATTATCCGTACCCTCTGGATCGGAGCGTATCCGGACCCCATGCGATTGGCGCGTTATCCGGATACCGTGCCAGAGGCTTTTGAATTTTCGAACAGGCAGCATGTCGGACATCGCGTCGGTAGCCATGGCGCATGGCGATCTTCCTGACGTGGCAATGATGCGTAGAGCGGCCAAGAAGACGCGAGATGACGTCGCCAACAAGCGCCTAGAGACGCTGGATGCGGGCTTCGAAGAGGCTCTGGCGGTGATCCGCAACGACATCCTCGAGGTGCGCGATGCGGCGGGTGATGGCGATGAGGATGATGAGCTGTGGATTGCGCTCGTAGCTTGAGAAGGCGTTTGTCTTGAAGCAGATCAAGCAGCAGTTCTTTGACGACCTGAGCGCGGTGGGCTCACCGGAGGCCATGGCCGAGTTTGCAGCGAACGCCCAGATCGAGCGCGAGCAGGGCAAGACCATGATGCTGCAGAAAGAAAAGGACTTTGCGGCGGCGCTCGAAGCCCGGAGCGCGCTCAATACGCAGCTCGAGGCCATGCTTGCTGATGTGAATGCTCGCATCCAGTTGCTCACCAAGCGCATTGACGACACGGCGACGCGCGCGGCGCTGAACGAATCTAAGCGTGACGAGTGGAAGGCGCTGCAGCGACTCAACACGCAGAAGAAGACGGTGCTCGAACTCACGTTCAAGCTCCAGATGCCGAAAGATATGTCGTGCGCCGAGTTCGTACAGGCGCAGACCCAAGGCATTCAGGAAGACAACGACCGTGAGCGCATCCTCGAAGACCAAGTGCTGGACCTTTCTGCCCAAACCAAGCAGTCGGAGTTGGCCCTTAACGCGCTTTTGCAAGAGGTATACCCGATCGCATTGAACTGGTTCACCTCATGATACTGCCACCAGTCGGCGCGGCGCACGGAGGACGCACAGCTGCTCGATCGCGTCAACAAACACGAGCACCTCATCGAGATGGCGCGCTGGTGCATTCTAGATAGCGCCACAATACGATCTTATTGGAGCGAGGTAGGTACGAGCAGATGACGGGCTTTGTCCAGAGCATCTCGGGCATCCACGTGCTTCCGAGCGACGGCGACAAAATGCATGTCCGCATCCGCACCTTTACGCTCAGCCTCACGGTTGACGTGACGAACGGCACTGTCCAAGGCGCTACTGTAAGACACGGCGTCTTCGTATGTGATTGATGACGTGACATGCAATAGCTGGCACCGGACACGGTCGACATTGCCGATTTGGTCGACATTGCCGTTGAAGAGAACGACGTGGCGTTGCTCCTGCGCGAAACGCGGCACCGCATCGCGAGCCACGAGAAGCTCGAGGCTGACGTGGCGACGCTGCAGCAGCAGTACGCGAACCCTCTTGGCGCTGGATGACGCGACGGGGTGACGTAGGGGCGTCATGTGCGAACGCACCAGCACCGATCGCGTGCAACTCACCGTGCGGAATACGCTCTACCACGTCGACACGAGCTGCGAATACGGCCATGTACGGTCGACCCATTGGTCTATAATGACGTGACAAATGTCGTTAGGCGAGCGAATGGCTCCACGTGCGCTGGATGAAGCCGAGCGACCCGCGACTTTTGGTATGGCATCTGTTTGTGACTGGCTATGCGACTGTGTATGCGTAGAACGTGATCAACAAGGAAGAGCAGTGTACGACGCTGCCGACGCTGGTCGACCGCCTTTTGCAGCTGCACGCATAATATACGACCTACTGTCTTATAGCGTTTGGGATGTTTAGAGCTCGTTGTTCTTAGTGTTACATGCATCGTCACTCGGCCAACGCGCGATCTTCCAGCACGTCATCGTCGCTGTTCTGGTCCATGACTGGCGCAAGTCGAGTGAGCTCCACGCGAACGAGGCAGTTGCCATCAGCGATGTACAGCGCTCCGTTCCGCTGGCAAATGCGTTCGCCCTCGATGGCGGCCGCCAGCACCGAGTTCATACTTGCGATGGGTGCCAACAACATGTCGCGCAGGTCGAGGCGGTGGAGAAGGCCCGCTGAGGTGAGCAAGAGCATGTCGTCGAGCAGGATCGCGGTTGTCGGGGACGGAGCGAGTGCGCACTGCCACAGCACAGTGCGGCGTTGGAAACAGCGGGCTTCGATGCCGCCGACCGCGCTGTAGAGGACCACCGAGTCTTCGTGCGGTGAGAGGAGGCCCCAGGCGTGGGCGGGCGGCACCTGTGGCAGCTTCCACGCATCCTGCAAGACCGAGCCGTGGCCAGTGTAGATGTGCACGTGGCTCTTTCCTGCCTGAGACGCCCACACGACGACGATGGCGTCGGTGGCTCCGGAGCAATGCAGGAGCTGGCCGCCGACTTGCGGATGGTTTTGCGACGATAAGGTTGAAGGATTTGCTTGGGCGCCAAAGGGCAGAGGCACCCACGTCACGTCCATGGAGGGAAGGGAGAGGAGCACGAGCTGCCCGAGCGTGTTGCCGACCAGCACCGTCGGCGCGTTGCGCAGAAAGGAGAGGACGTCAGTGGAGACATCGGACGTGTACCGTCGCAAAAAGTTCTTGGACCGAGCTGTCTCGAGAGCCCACGGTTGACAGGTGGTGACGCTGCTGCCGTCGCTGCAGAGAACTCGGAGCTGGCCGTTGGGATAGCCCACGACGCATCCAAAGGCCGAGCTCGCGAACGCGGACGGCACTTGTGGCGGCAACGATGCGTGAAAACAGCACTCGCGCAACGTCGTTGCGTCCCAAAGCCGCAGCGTCGAGTCGGCGAGCGTACCAATGTCGCCGGACGGGAGGACGCCGAGGCTCGTGATGGGCGCGGCGAGCGTGAGGTCGAGGAGCTGCCGTGTAAAAGCCGCGGGCTGTACCGACCAGACCGCGCCCGTTCTCGTAATGATGATCCCGTAGTCGTCGGCGTGCGAAGCTGAATGCCACGTCATCGACTGGACGGGCGCGTCGACGCGCAGAAGACTGCTCATGGCGCCACCAATAGGCGGGACGTTGGTGAGCAGCGAGAGACCGTCGCGCTCCATCGCGTCCAGCGCCAGCGTCTCGCCGTCTGCCGCCAACACGAGCTGGTAGAGCCACACGTACGGCGCGTCGGCCGTGGCGACGGCCACCGTCGTGTCGTTGCACCAGGCCAAATGGGCTACTGTGGACCGCTTGTGCGCCTGGAGCGTCGCAGAGCACACGATCGAGGTCGTCGAAGTATTTAAAAAGTGCACTTTGCTCGTCTCAGCGCTCCAGCCCAGAACCAACTCGCAGTGCCGACGGGCCTGCGATGACGCAATGAGCGTCAGGGAGACGTCGGTGCGGATGGGCACAGCAACGATGGCGTGGCCAGTCCACTTCCAGAACTGGACGGGGTGGGCTGTGACGACGTCGACCGTCGTATGGCCGAGCCACTCGATCTGGCAAGGCGCGTCGCTCAATAAAGCTATGGACGCTACAATGGTCTCGGTATCGAGGAGCAAGAGGTCGCCGCCAGCAATGCACCAGACGCGACGTGAGCTTTCAAACGCAACGGACCGGACAGACGCGTCGACGGACGTTGTCGTCATCGTCATGGCGTCATTCAGCGAAACAAACGTCAGCGACGGCGTTGCGTCCCAGTAGACAACAACGTCTTGGGCTGGGCCGAGGGCGAGCCCGAGGACGCGAGATGACGCTTGTCGACACGCGTGTCGGCTTGAGGACGGCGTCTCGATGACGACGCGGGAGCCCACCGCTCGGACGAGCGTTTGGTGCGCTGCCGACCACACGACAGGCGACGTCGCGTCCACGTTGAAGCCACGTACGCGCGTCATGACGGGTCTCCATGGAATGTCAGACAAGACAATCGGACTCGGCGGCAGCTCCGAGATGGACTTGCGCCGTGACGGACGCTGCGTCGGCGTCGGTACGAGCTGTCGCGGCACACCACCGTCCTCGTCTTCGTCTTCGGAGGTGTCGCCGAGGAGCTGGTTGTCGCTCTTGTGGTGCTGCTCAAACAAGGCGGCTTCGTCGATGGACGCCAACGCAGCCTCGGATAGCATGCTGTCCGTGTTGGTCGCGCGCAGGTCGTCCTCATACCCGAGGAAGCGCCAAAGAAGCAGCGCGGCGCTGCCGCCGATCGTCACCACCCACTTGCCGTCTTGTGAGAAGAGAACGCGCTGGAGACCATGGCTCGGACCCGCAAACGACTGCGTCAGGCGGAGCTGCTGCGGGTGCTCGAGCATGAGCGCCTTGAGCGCACCGCCGTCGGCGCGGCCGTGTACAATGTATCGGCCAAACGGACTGTGCGCGAGGTCTCCGACACTGCCGTCGGCAATCGACGCCCACGTCCGGGCTACGTCGCCGGTCGATGGCGCCATGAGGAGCAGCCGCTGCGACGATACGACAAGCACGAGCAGTTGCTGATGCTGGATGAACCCGAGCATTCGCAGTTGCATCGGGGCGCCTTTGCCGTCGCAGTATTGCAGCGACCGCTTGCGCCGCAGCGAGTACATGTCGAGGAGCTCAATGGACCTGCTGTCGGCGCCAGCGATCGCAAGGTACTGCAAGACGACGTCGACGCAGAACCGGCCGTTCGTGATGGGGTATGCGCCATGTACCGAGAGCACGGTGGACGAGTGGTGCTGGTAGCAGCACACTTGCTGGTCCTCGCCGCTCGAGTAGACGCTCTGGAGCCCGTACTGGACATCTAATATCGGACCAACATGCTGGTGGTACGTCTCGAGGATCGTCATGCTCGGAATGTCAAAGATGCGCAGCATGCCCGAGGCAAAGCCGACCGCGATGCGCGCGTCGCTCGGGTGGTGCGCGATGCACGTGCCCACGCTCGCCTCGGTCTTGAACTCGTACGTCTGCAGCCCCGTCGGTACATCCCAGACGCGGATCGTCCGATCGAATGCGATCGACACGAGTGCGTCACTCTTGGGGCTCAACGCGATCGCAGAGATGGCCGCTGTGTGCGCGCGCTGCACAATGCTGTATGCGTGGCTGCTCACGTCAAGGATCCCGACCGTTCCGTTGGCGCACGTCGCTATGGCTTCGAGGCCGTCGCCCGAGAGGTCGACCGAGAGGATCGCAGCTTCGTGGCGCGCCTCGAGGTAAAAGTCGGAGAAGTCCAGCGGCCACACGCGCAGGAAGCCGTCGGCGCCGCCCGAGACACAGAAGCCCGCGTTCACCGCAAGACTGTGGATCGCTGCGTCGTGCAGCTTGTAGACGCACAGCAGCGCCATCGACGCGTAGTCAAGGACCAAGATGGTGCCGTGCGACGACGAGACGTACACGGGCCGACCGGGTGTGCTCGGTAGATCAAACGCAATGTCAGTAAAGAGCGCATCGCGGGCGTACTCGTGCAAGACGACGGGACACCCCGGCAGGTGCCCGGCCTTGACGCGCCAAAAGCGAATGTTTTCGCGGCCGCACGAGACGAGGCGGTCGCTGTCGTACGGCGAGAAGCGCAACGTGGAAATGGGAAAGTCCGACGTTTGTTTGGCGACGACTGGCAGCGTCGATAGCGGTGTCGACGAGGACGTGGCACTCGCAGCGTCGTACACGATGAGCTGCGTGCGGTGCTGCGCGTCCTTGCCGACGACGACGAGCAGTGTGCCGCCGACAGCCAGCGCCACGACGCCGTGCACGTGGCCGCGCAGACACGCGACACAGCGCGACGTGGCCGTAGACCAGAGGCGTAGCGCTGGCGACGGTCCGACTTCGCATGTGATGGCCATGTGCATCGTAGGAGAGAGCACGAGGTGGCGAATGTCTCGGTCGTGCCCGTGCAAGAACGACATGGCCAAGGTGCTTGGACGACGCTCGGCGAGGACGAGCGTGGCGTCGCTGGCGTACAGAAAGGACTTGGAGGCGTGGCACCACAGCGCGCCGCCCGTGCAAGCTTGGGAAAGCCCCACGATGCGATCGAGCGCAAGGACGCGGTCGGGCCACATCAAGTTGGCTTTTGGAAGTATCCGCGGCCCGTACTTGCTCGGCGAGTAGTAGAGCTTGGGGCTTACCGGCGGCGAATTGGGCGCGGCAGATGCGGGCAACGGGCGCTGCAAGCCAGCTCGCTTCAAGATCAAATCGGCCTATGGGAGGATGCCATATATATCTATACATTTTCTATCGTGGACTATACCTTTTGGAGAACTGCGCTGCGATGCGTCTGTAGCTGCGCTTCGTGCTCGAGCTGCGAGAGCGGCAGGGGCGCCGGGGTGCTAGGCTCGCCGTCTTTCAACGGCGCAGGCCTCTTTCGCGGAGAGGACGTCGTTTGCGGCTACCCTCGGTATCGCATGAGAGGCAAGCATTGGCGATGATATACCGATGCTGGTGGCGAGCTGCGAGCGGGCGATGCGAGCATGGCCGGCCGCAGAACGTCCTTGCTCGGTGTGGGTATGTCGATAGCGTCAAGTTGGTTGCTTGGAAGCCAGTGCCAGTCGTACGACAGCTCCCAAGCATGCGACTTGATTAGAGGCAGTTCCATGCCTTTTGGCAGCGTCTACAGCGCTTCAGATGTGGTTTTGCATCGTCGTCGACGACCTCGGGCATGTAGAGAATATCGGACGTGTAGATGCCACGGATGCTCATCGAGCAGCAGAGCTGGACGCTCTATTCCACGAGCGTGTAAGCCCCTGGTGCATGCGAGGGCTCTCCGGTACCTTGAGGTAATCGTAGCCTTCGCGGTTGTAGGCAACGGACGTATGCAGCTCCAAGAGGCGGTGCATGTCCAGCGCGAGCACCGTCCACTTGTCGCCTAGTCTGCGTGTCCATGAGCTCCTCGGGTCTAGCTGCACTAGATGACAACGGAAGAGGTAGGCGAAGGTTCACGCCCATGCTGCGCACGCTCGAGTACATGGTGCTAAGCGAGAGGCGCAGCGCGGACCGTTTCTTCGTCACAATGTCCAAGTGCAGCGTCGCCGACTCGCCCGGCGCACGGTGGAGCTGCAGGTAGATGTAGCGCCCCGTGAGCTGAAGGCTATCGCCCTCGGCGGGCACGGACAGGTGGTTGGACGCAGCGATCTTGCCGCGGATGCGGAAGACCTTTCGCCGGATCGTCTTGTCCATGAGCTCGGCCACGTCGCCGCGCGTCGACGTCGCAAAAGAGCCTGCGCATACGAGCCGGAAGACGTCAGCGAACGGATGCTGCCACACTACGCCATCAATGAGGTCCCTCCGTGGCGCTCGGACTGCGCACCTGGCATCGCTCAAGATCGCACGGATATGATTGGCTGTTTTTCCACCAATGGCATCGCTGCGGGAAGATCGCAAAGATTCCAACATGGTTGCTGGTAAGATGCAGTGGCGCCATTCGGTCGAGCTGCACCGAATAAGTTCTGCAACCAGTTTCGGTCCAGCTGCAGACAGACGACAGACCACCGCAGTGATGTTGGCAGATCGCGTTGCTTGTTGACGGGCGCGCGCCAATCCGCCTCGTCCCCATCTCTACCACGGTCCACCGAGCAACACTCATCCGCAAGACTGCAAAGAAGACGAGGTGGAGGACGCACGCATACAGTCACGTTGGCCACACAAATCACACACAGCGCGCTGCTATCTACAGACTATTCGAGTCGTCTATGTGTCGTACGGGCCGTTGGCGGCGGCGATCTGCTGCTGCGTCATGAGCGTCTTGAGGAGCAGGTCCCGCATGCGAATCTCGGCCTGCGAGTGCGGCGACGTGTGGTAGCCGCCGTTGCCATCGTGCACGGTCGTCGCGTGCGCGCCAGAGGGCGGCAGCGGGTGCGTGGCCGCCGGCGTCTGTGTCTTGGACGCCAGTCGCTCTTC
Organism: Saprolegnia diclina VS20; assembly: GCF_000281045.1. NCBI lineage: Eukaryota > Oomycota > Saprolegniomycetes > Saprolegniales > Saprolegniaceae > Saprolegnia > Saprolegnia diclina. Next base: position 1,233,292 of record NW_008246071.1, read on the forward strand.
CATGGTCGCCGAGGCGAGCGTCGCGAGGCGCTCCATCGTCGCCGCGCACGTCGACCCGAGCGATGTGCGCTTGCGCGTGTCGGCGACGCAGATGTAGCCGAGGTGCTGCGCGTTGCGACCAAAGATGGGGCATCCGGCGAAGAAGCGGACAACGGGGACGCGGTCAAAGACCGCCATCGTGCTCGTGTCGACACCTGCGTCGAGCACAACGATCGGCGAGATGTCCATGACGCGGTCGATGAAGATTTGAATCTCGCTCTTAAGCGCATGGTTCTCCAAGCCCAGCGTCGACTTGAGCTTCTCGCGGCGCACGCCATCCCCGTCCGTCTCGAGGAGACACACGATCGCGATCGGACAGCTCAGCGTCTCGCACGCGAGGTCGCAAAGGAGCGCAAACATCGACTCGCAAGACGTGCCCGTTGCGATGAGCGGCTCGAACGCGTCGAGCTTACGACGCCACTCGGCGATCTCGGGCTTCTTGGTCTTCTCGTCGGGCCGCGAGAGCGACATGCGGATCGCGTCGCCGCAGAGACCCTTTGTGGAGAAGTTGTCAAAGTTGCTACTGCTGCTGGCGTCGTCGGGCTCGGACGACCGGTGGCTGCGCGTGCTCTGGCTTAGCGCGGACGGGCTCACGCTGAGCTGGCACTCGAGCGGGCCGGACGACGTCGATCTCATTCGCTCCGCATCAAAGTCGGACGACGTGAGCGACGTGACGGACCGAAGCGTCTGCGGCGTCACAGGGCTCGTCTTGGCGCGCACGCAGCACACCTTGCAGAGCCGGACCTTGTTGGCGCCGACGACTGGGAGGTCTACCGCCTTGATGACGCTGCAGTCGGAGCAGATGACTTCACCGCACATGCGACAGTGGTGCTTGCGCCGGAGCGTGTAAAAGTTGCGCATGCAAAGGAGGCAGCTCGTGCGGTCGCTGTCGCGGACCCACGTTGAGTGGTGCGCAAAGTGCATGTAGCTCAGTCGGAGCTCCTCGACCATGTCGCTGAGCCGTCCGAGGCCGAGGAGCACGGCCGCGCCGGCAGACTTGGCGGCCTTGCTCTTGAAGCTGCCGCAGAAGACGACCTCGACCTCGTCCGGCGCGGTCTGGCGCCAAAAGAGGCCGGCGCGCGTCAGCGTCGTGCGCGTGAGGTTGTGCGACTCCTTCATCGAGAGACACCCGACGTTGTTGCCGTCGGTCGATGTGACGCACCACATGTAGAGCGGGGACCGCTCCGGCGTGTTGGGCACGGTCGTCTCGCCGAGGAGGTCGACGACGACGAGGTCCCGCCGCGCGCCCATGCCAATGTCGACGACGCCCCACTTGACGCTAATGACGCTGTTGCTGTCATCAGCATTGTCATTCATGTAGTCCGTCTTCGAATCGTTGTTGTTGGCGGACGGCGTGAGGACATGGAGCACGATCGCGTCGACGTACGCCCGGGGCAGGAACTTTTTCAGAAAGCTCCGGAGACCGTCCGTGGTCGGCTGCGAGACCATGGTCGACAGCTCGGACGGGAGGCACTTGACGACCGTCGCGCAGCGCAGGAAGCGGCACGACACGAGCATGTTGGACGTGTCTTTGCGGTACTGGACACCGTCCTTCTCGGGCGGCACGTAGCGCCAGTTCTCATTGTACGCGGTCTGCACGAGCGACGCCGCGTTCTCCTTGGCGGCGGCGACCAGCGACTTTTGCACGTCCTCGTTGAGCGGCGGGCCGCGGAAGAAAGTCGTGCGCAGCGGAAAGGACTGATCCATGATGTGTCCAGTTGGCAAGTGCTGCGTCCAAGTGCAAAGTCGGGAGCTGCTACACACGCGTCGGGCGAGATGGGCGACGTTCTTGACGGATGCCTGCAAGCGCCGAGGTGGCGAGGGTTACAACCAAGATCGTCGACGAGCTCAAGTCCCACTCTGCCGTCTCATGGGCCGCTACAGTACTTGGCTCGGCGAGCAAAACTGGGTGGCTGACTGGCCATCGCCGTGAACTTGCTGGTGATTATACGCGTCGAACGCTGACGAGCGCAGGCGCGTGGCCACCGCCCACCACTCGGATTCCGACCTCCGGGTGTAAGTTCAGAAAGGGCGACGCGTTCTCTGCTATTTGTGCCACTGCAGCTCCGAGTGGCGACATTCCTTCGTTGCAAGGCACAAGCTCCGAGATCCGCAGTCTCATGCGCGCATGATCGTCTGCGAGGTTGGCTACATGGGCCTGGCTTGGTGGACGGCTCTTAAATTCTGAAATTCGATATACATATTGTGATATCTAATATGGAGATCCAAAATAAATATTGAAGCGCTATTGATAGCGCCCGTTGCAGCATTGCAGCCATGTACAACTGGGCGGACCCGCGCCGGAACTCGTCGATCTCGGTCAAGATGATGTCTCTGGCTGAGAGGATGGCTGGAGCTCCTGCTCATGCTCGCATATCGTACTAGGGAGAAAGCCGAGGCGGCGCGGAAGCAGCGCCTCACCAAGGTCCGGCCCACGGTCTCCAACCACCTGCATCCGGCGGTCGAGAAGAAGCTGCCGAGTAATACGACTCGAGCGACGTCGACAGCTTCATGTTTGCGACTAGAGAAGCACGAGAAACTGACGGCCGCGGAGCTCTACATGGGCACGCTCGGCGAGTCGAACCAGGAGGAGAGGTACGCAGACTCGGCAGGGTTGCACCCATGACGACCGTGGTACAGCCCCTTCTCGGTGCACAACGTTGTGGCCACGGAGAGCTCGTTCCATCCCGAGTCGACGATCGAAGCCTTCCAAGGCCTCAAGAAGGCCAAGCAGCACGGCGACGACGACCCTACGTGGGGCGATGTCAATCCCCATAGCCGTCTGACCAAGTCCCGTGTCAAGAGCGAAGACAAGCTGCCGTCGTTGCACAAGGCGTCGCACCCTCGCGCAAGCAAAGCGCGGCTGCTGGCGACAACTCGGAGCGACCCCGAGATCTCCAACAGCCGCCGGCCCAACCAAGAACCGTCCCTCGACGCCCTGGATATGTACGACGACGAGGATGACGACGTCAATGACGGCGACGACAACGAGGAGGAGGAGCACCCGTATCCTTTTGGCTCGACTTGCGACGTGTCGGTACCAACGCATTCGTTCGGGTAGGTGCATCAAGCCCGCTCCGGTCGTCACGGGCCCCGTGCCCAAGCTGGACTTGAAGCCGCTCTCACGCAAGTCGGAGCGCAAGGACGACATCAAGCCGAAACTGGACAAGAAACTCAAAGCCAAAAAGGCAATTTGACATTCAGAAAGTGCAATCTGACGACAGATATGATGGGCAGGAGGGAACAAGCCTGAAGGCCCGCGGCACATCCCTCGCCCAGCTCAAGGACGAGCACCGCGCGGCTCTCGAATTGCTCAAGGAGCTCGGCGGCGCGTACCCGTCGGACGAGAAGGACGCGCCGCTCTCATCGCGCTTTGGCGCCAAACTGCGCTCGACCGTGCACAGCAGCCGCGATGTCGAGGTACCAGATCCAAACGAGTACGACCTCTTTATTCGGTACGTAGACGGTCAAGGGCGTCCCATCCACATCCTCGTCCGCGCCAAGCACCACTCGGTGGACCGACGACGCGAAGAGCGACGACCGTCACGAGGAGGAGGAGGAGGAGGAAGTGCGACCTCACTGACCACTCGGTGACGACTGACGCGTGCGGTAGGTTCCGGAAACATGTGGCGGCGATGACGCGCCAACGCCTGAGAAAGGGTCCGAGTTTTCGTACGGCAGCGAAGAGTTCGAGACCGACTAATAATGTACACGTCCTTTCTACAATGTATTTGCACCTGCGCTGTCTTAATCCGCAACCGCGTCCATGAGCAGCTTGCGACCGATCTTGGCCATGCGGCTCTTGGCGTTGTCGTGCGCTGGCTACAGCATGCATGCAATCGCTAGACCAGCGACCAACCATAGTAATACCTCGGGCATGCCAGCATGAGCGCGCGTCGCGTGGTGCTTGCGCTGGGGAGCGGGCAGCTGCGATGCGTGGGCCGCATACTCGAGAAAGTCGAGAACGAGCTCGGCGCTGGGCTGGTTGCGGCGGCCCATGAATGGTCGTGCCAAGAGCTACAAGGTGGTGGATTCTGCAGGCGTGATAACGCACGCACCTTCTGCACGTATGCGTCCAAGGCGGCTGTGCATACCGGTAGAGACGACGCCGAGATGCGCTGCGTAAACGAGACGGCCGCGTGCACGGTTGGAAACGCCAGCGACACCATCTCGTCCGCAATGAGAGAGCGTAGGTGCCTAATCGAAGCGTCGTTGAGCGTGTAGCTCTGGATGTCGTACCCATCGAGAGCAACAAAGTCGCTTCGCGTGTGCCACAGCGTCCATGAGCACTTGATCTCTTCGAGGCCATCCGCGCACGGCAGGACGACGGACGCTTCGCAGTGCACCTCATAGATCTACCGGCATTGGAGCTGTGAGTCGTACACCGTCGAGTTGGTGGACAAGAGCGACTTCGTCGGACGTCCCGATCTTGGCGCTGACGACGGTCGCTGAAAGTTGCGTCTCGCTCGACAAAGCAACCGGCAACGAGTCGACCGATGTCGATGATGCGGCGCGAATGCTCGCTTGAACGCAAGCGACCCACGCCGCCGCGTTGGCGCGACTCGCTACGAGGTGGTCGCTCATACCACGGACGCCACCAGCAGCTTCGCACCGTCCGAGCCGCTTGGGACCTCGGCGCACATGTAGTACGCCTACGCCATGCGTGAGGTGGCCTACAAATGCATCCTACCACGTGCGACGACCCGTCGATGACGCGAAAGACAAAGCGGCGCTCGTCGGCAGCGGACGCGACGCCTTCGCCGAGGCTGCCAATGCCGTCACCGAGCGCGACGGTCGCGCCGGTCAGTGCGATTTGACCGCAACGCTTGGCGTCGTGGCGGTGGCTCTACTGCTGAGTGCAGAACGCTCGGGACGATGTTGTACGTACATCGTAGTACGCGAGCGACGCGTCGACGAGGCGGAAGTAGCGTCGTCGCCAGTTCTTGACCACGTGGCCTTGCTTGAGGAGGTACCCTTCCATCCGAGCCAAAGATCGCAGCTCGATCACCGTCCGTGTTTGTATCAATGTATCGAGTTGCGATCTTTCCAATGTAAACGAATTGGACGTGCATAAAATGAAAAACGTTAGTTGACTACTTCTTCGGGCCCAAGCGATCGAGGACCGAGCGCTTCTTCGGACGGTCGTCGTCGTCGCGCGACGGACGCTTGCTGCGGTCCCGCGACGACTGGCGCTCGCGCGATCGACGCTTCTCGTCACGGCCTGAACGCCCGCGCGACCGGCTGCGCGACTTGCGCTTGGACGATTCCTTGCGGTCCGGCAACTTGCGATCCAACGCAGCCTTACGGTCGCCGCTGTCCCGGCGACGGTCCGCGCTTCGGCTCCGACGACGGCTGTCGCTCTCGCGCTTTCGGTCGTCCGCCTTACGGTCTTTGTCACGGTCGTCCGTCTTGCGGTCACGGTCGTCAGTCTTGCGGTCACGGTCGTCCGACTTGCGGTCACGACCGTCCGACTTGCGGTCACGATCGTCCGTCTTGCGGTCTCGGTCCTCGG
>NW_008246071.1:1239353-1243511 GCF_000281045.1 Saprolegnia diclina VS20
TCATCGCGCTTGTCACGAGACCGGCCGCGACGGCTTCGACTCCGGCTCCGGCTGCGGTAGCGAGACTTGCGGTCGCGACTACGGCTGCGATGGCGGTCGCGGCTGTGTCGACTGCTCTTGCGGCGATCGTCCGAGTCGGCGGCCTTGTCCTTCTTGTCGTCGTCGTCGTGGTGCGGACGACCGCCAAACGCAGGAGGTCCACGCATCATCCACGGCGGCGGCGGCCCGTTATAGTAGTCGCCGTAAAACGGAGCGCCTCGAGGCGGCGCACCGCGGGGTGGCGGACCACGCATGCCATACGGCGGCCGGGGGCCGTTGAACCACGGCGCGTGGCCACCTTCGTACCAAGGCCCCGGCGGCGGGTGCCCTTCGTGCCACGGCATCATCGGCGGACGGGCGCCCCACGGTTGCATGTGCGGCGGCGGTCCGTGACCGGCGGCGTGCGTCGTCGGTTCCTCCGACTTGGTGGCCTCGGACGTCTCGGCAGCGGTCTTTTCATCACTCTTGATGTCATCGCCGGCGGGAGACGTCTCGGGCGCCTCTTCTTCGTCGGATTTCGTCGAGATGTCAATCGTGTCATAGACGTCGCCGCCAAAGCCATCATCTTCCTCTTCCTCTTCTTTTTGCTTCTTGGCGATGTCGAGGATCGCGTCGGCGGTTGGGCCTGCGCGCTTGGCGGCCTGCACTTCCTCAAGCTGCTTGCGCTTCGACTGCTCTTCGACTTCTTTGACGATCTTCTCGCGCTCTTGCTGCTCTGTCTGCGATCGCCGCAGGAACTCGTCAACAGACGTCCGTGTCGCCTTGTTGGGCAGCAGCTACGAGCCATTGTCAATATATGTCCTCACGACCATGCTACGCTACCTGCTCGGGGGTCATATTGGCATGGTGGCACAGCGGACACTCAAAGTTGTGGCGAATGAGGCGGTCGCGAATGCACTCGTCACACGCCGTCTAGAGACGAGAAGTGTTAGATACGTTGAGTCGGCAGAGACGCACGTCGTTGCAGCAAGGAATCAGCGCCGCGTCTTGGAGGAGGCGCTTGCAGAGCGGACACGCGAGGTGCTCGGGCGGGTTCATGCGGAGCTGCTCCAGCGCGGCGCCGCCGCCCGAGAGGCCAATCAACTTTGTAAAGTTGTGCGTCTGGGGGCCAATGACGGCTAGGCCGCCCTGGGGACCGTTCACGACCGTGATGCCGGCGCCGACAGCGACCTCTTCCGAGTCCTTGATCGGCTGCATGAACGTCTTGGGAATGCCCGTCTTCTTCGTGACCTTGTGCTTGTCGAAGTTCGGGTCGCCGTTCGTGGGGCAGTTTTGGATAAAGTGGCCGGGCACGGCGCAGCGGAAGCAGAGGTAGTCGCGCGGCGGCGTCTGGTTGGCGCCCATGTCGCCGCGACCGCCCATCATGCCGCGCCCGCCGGGCATACCGCGCCCGCCAAGCGCATCGCCGCGGCCCCCGCGGCCACCCATCGCGCCGTAGTAGTTGCCGACGCGGTGGGCGTTGCTGCCGCCCGCGGCCGTCCATGTCTTGTTGCCAAGGCGCGTGTTGCGCACCTCTTCGGCTTCTTGCTGGATCATGTCGAGCGCTTGAAGTTCATCTTCGACGGTCTCGGCGCCGCCAACGTTGAGGAGCGCGGGTTCGGCGGCGTCGGGACGTGCGAGCTACGTGTTGTCGTGTTAGCTCGCATTGAGGGATCGGAGTGTACCAGCTGGGGCGAGACCGTCGGAAGCAGTGGCGGTGGGGCTCTATGGGGCAGAATCGTGCGTGAAACACTCTCCAACGACGATCAACAGCATGCATCAATGCATAGGAGGACGAGGACGCAGAGGCGTAGAAACAACGATATTAACAACGACCATGCTCGTCCTCAATATGCAGCCAGAAGACGCAGAAGAATGCAGAAAGGGTACGCACGAGGCCTGGAGTTCCGCCTTGATGCGCGCGAGGAGGCCGTTGTTGTTCTTTGCCGGGACGCGCTTGACAATGACGCTCGTGTTCTTTGGCAGCTGCTGGTTGTCGTCTTCGTAGACTACAAGAGCGGCGTCAGCGCCATGGCCGGCCGTCGCCGCCGAGGTACCCGTGTTGTTGGACGCGTCCGTGATCACAAGCTCGAGGTCGAGGCCCTTGTTGAGCTTCTTCTGCTCGATGATGGCCTTCTTGAGGTCGATGACCCGGATCGCGGTCCCCGGGAAGTTGACCGTCCCGAACTCCTTCTCCGACTTGAACTTGAAATGCACCGACATGGCAAATTCGCGACTACTTCACCACACAACGGCCGCCATCGAGTTTCCGAGGTCCTATATGTATTCTGAGAGACTGGAACACCGGGGTATCGCCGAGAAGCTGCCCGCTCTACGATGTTGTGCCCCGGGGTGCAGTGGGAGAGCGCAGCCGTCCTCATAGTAGGACCCTCCTCACTCAGTTCTTGTTGATCCTCACTAGAGCCTCGATGCGGTCGTCCTATAGCACCCGTCCATCGACGTCCATGGAGCTCGTCTCGAGAGCAATTCACAAATTCGCGAGAGGTGAGGCAAGGCCGCATGGGCAAGGGAACGATGCTTCTGGAACGATCGCCAAGGCGAGTCAGTCCCCGATCGAAGGCGCTGTGGCGGTCGATCTGGTAGCTGCATTGGTCGCGAGGGTTTGACTTTAGCCAATCTATGACCACGACTAACCGTCCATGCATTTCCGCGGGAACGACCGAGCATATGCCTCCATTGGCTGCAGAGTACTAGTACGATTTCGACGACTAGATCTGGGAGGGCTGGATCTGGGAGGGCGAAGGAAGCTTCGTAAATGGCACCACGTCGTTCGGGCAACTCGAAGAAAACTCACCGAAAATGGTGCATGTCGAGCCTCAGAAAAGGTTAGCTTGGCGAAGTCTCCGCGTTGCATGGAGAGCGAGCGATCGTCTCTGCCGACTACTCGAATTGTGTTCTCTTCGCAATCCATCGATCTCATATGAGCGCTTGCGACGCAGATCTTATTTGAGATCGATGGCGCGTATGCTGCACGTAGTCGCCCTTCTCAACGCGCACGAAACGCCACATGTCCCGCGGCCGACAGACAACGTTCAAGGACCGTTTCCAGCCGTATTGTCCTCGGTCTACAGCCCTAATCCTCACAAAGCTCGTTCGATTAGCTATGTGTAGTGAATCCCGGGTGCCACTGAATCCCGAGCGACGGCGGCTTGACGCAATGGTGCACGGTGCCGACGTGTCCCAGCATACGTGGCAGCGTCTTGCGCACCCTGCAATGGCTCCAAGCGACGACCTAGGTGGACAAGAGTACCTCGGAGGCAACGCGGCGAGTTGCCCTAGCATCCTCTGTCTGTCGCCAGCGACGGTAGTACACCTGGTAGTACACCGACGCGCTTGATCTGGCGGTCACGATCGCACCACTTCAACGATTGCGCATCGTTATCCGGATGAATCCCCGGACGTCCGAGGGAAGATTTGTGGTCGCATTTCCCAATCGCAACCGGACCAGCATGATGCAGTGGCGCCGAAGCCTCGCGCGGGCCATGAGCTCGACGACCAAGAAGGAGGTCAAGATCAACAAGTACTCGGCGATCCTCACGGAGCACAAGAGCCGCGGCGCGGCGCAGGCCATGCTGTACGCGACCGGCATCAAGGAAGGCGACATCACCAAGCCGCAGGTCGGCATTGCGAGCATGTGGTGGGAAGGCAACCCGTGCAACATGCATCTGCTGGACCTCGCGATGGAAATCAAAAAGGGCGTTCAGGCGCAAGACCTTGTGGGCCTGCGCTTCAACACGATCGGCGTCAGCGATGTCATCGCGCAGTACGCCGTCCGATCCATTTCCGCTTGTATACTCACATGAACCTTGGCGTAGGGGCACGGCCGGTATGTCATTCAGTCTGCCGTCGCGCGACCTCATTGCCGACTCGATCGAGACGGTCATGGGCGGCCAGTGGTACGACGCCAACATCCTCGTGCCCGGCTGCGACAAGAACATGCCGGGCTGCCTCATCGCAATGGCCCGTCACAACCGCCCGTCGCTCATCGTATACGGCGGCACTATCCGTGCTGGCTGCCGCAACGGACAGACCATCGATGCCCTCTCGGCCTTCGAAGGCTATGGCGAGTACTTGGCCAACCGGTACGCTCGTCCATTCAATCGCCTCTGACCTATTTCA
>NW_008246071.1:1244886-1246584 GCF_000281045.1 Saprolegnia diclina VS20
TAGGCGGTGACGATGGCCCTCGGTGGCTCGACGAACGCGGTCTTGCACCTGATTGCGGTCGCCCGTGCGGCCGGCGTGCCGTTGACGATCGACGATTTCGACGCGATTGGCGAGCGCACGCCGTACATTGCCGACCTCAAGCCCAGCGGCAAGTTTGTCATGGAAGATCTGCACAAGTACGAGATGCGCGTCGTGTACGAAGCTCAGTATGATGGTGTAGCGTCGGCGGGATTCCTGCGGTCGTCAAGTACCTCCTCGAGAAGGATCTGCTCCAGGGCGATGCGCTCACCGTCACGGGCAAGACGCTCGCCGAAAACGTGGCAAACCTCCCGAGCCTCTCGGACAACGGCCGCATTATCCACGCGGTCGAGACGCCCATCAAGGCCTCGGGCCACATCCGCGTGCTGCGGGGCAACGTCGCGCCCGAGGGCGCTGTCGCCAAGATCACAGGCATGGAGGGCCTCCACTTCAAGGGCGTGTGCAAGGTACAAACGTTCTCTATCGCGTCCAAGTGGACGAAGGATCGATAGGTCTTTGACAACGAAGAAGATATGCTCAAGGCGCTCGAAGATGGCGAAATCACCAAGGGCACGGTGATTGTGATTCGCTACGAAGGCCCGAAAGGCGGCCCGGGCATGCCCGAGATGCGTACGATACGATGAACTTTCTCGGTGTGCAGGTGCTGATGCTATTACAATGACTAGTCACGTGCACGTCGGCGCTCTTTGGCGCTGGCCTCGCCAACGATGTCGCCATGCTGACCGACGGCCGCTTCTCGGGTGGCTCGCACGGTAGAGCCGACGTCGCGTTGAATCTTGAGAGCTCATATATACGACGTAGGCTTTATCATTGGCCACATTACGCCCGAGGCCCAAGTCGGTGGACCCATCGCGCTGCTCCAGAACGGTGACGTGGTCACGATCGATGCAGTCAACAACCGCGTCGACGTCGACTTGACGGAGAAGGAACTCGCGGACCGCGCCAAGGAATGGCGCGCACCGCCGCTCAAGGTCAACCGCGGCGTGCTCTACAAGTACATCCAGAACGTCTCGTCGGCGTCCCATGGCTGCGTCACGGACGAGTAGTCGTAGTCGTATGTAGTAGGACCGTATAAATAAAAAGGGCTGTACCAAGGCCAACTCGTTTATAGCCCCCTAGCATAGCGCTGCTACAACCATGCAGGTAGGAGGAATAACGTCAAGTTGACGCTGCGGACGAGGCGGCGTCCGTCGGTCGAGCGCAATTGGTTGGCGATTGCGCAATATTCCAAGAGTACCGGTAAACGTACTGGGTCTAGCGTCGTGATTACAAATCCCTTTGTCGTTGCGTGCTTCCAGCAGCCCAAGACTGCGGTCGAGCCACAAGCGCGGTGCCGAAAGCCGCGCGACGAGCACATGGCGGCGGCGCTGTTTGGGCAATCACGTTGGCGGCCATGAGAATAAGATCTTGTTTGTGCAACCACGTTGCAGTGTCTGGTCGATCCGGATACGCAGCAGCCAATGAAACGGCCGGACGGGGCATCCTTGGATACGCCATCGTGGACCACAATTCAACTTCAGCCCCAGACGCCAATATGTGGAAGCAGCTGCGCCCGCTGGCCCGCGCCATGAGCACGACGACCAAGAAGGAGGTCAAGATCAACAAGTACTCGGCGATCCTCACGGAGCACAAGAGCCGCGGCGCGGCGCAGGCCATGCT
>NW_008246071.1:1247484-1252697 GCF_000281045.1 Saprolegnia diclina VS20
GCGGCCGGCGTGCCGTTGACGATCGACGACTTTGAAGTCATCAGCGAGAAGGTCCCGTTCCTCGCCGATCTCAAGCCCAGCGGCAAATATGTCATGGAAGACCTGCACAAGTACGATTCGCGCATTGGTGTATCGCACAGGACTCAGTCATGCTTAGGGTCGGTGGCATTCCCGCCGTGTGCAAGTACCTCTTGGAGAAGAATATTCTGACGGGCGACGTACTTACGATCACGGGCAAGACGCTGGCCGAGAACGTTGCAAACGTCCCAGGTCTCTCGGACAACCACAAGATCATCCATCCGGTCGAGACGCCCATCAAGGCGTCGGGGCATTTGCGCATCCTCCGCGGCAACATGGCGCCCGAAGGCTCTGTCGCCAAGATCACGGGCAAGGAAGGACTGCACTTCAAGGGCGAGGCGCGTGTCTACGACTGCGAGGAAGACATGATGAAGGCGCTCGAGGACGGCGAAATCTCAAAGGGTCACGTCATCATCATTCGCTACGAAGGCCCCAAGGGCGGACCGGGCATGCCCGAAATGCGTACGTTGTTTGTTTCTACTCGTACGCTCATCAACTAATCTCTCTCTAGTCACATGCACGTCGGCCATCATGGGCGCTGGTCTCGGCAGCGACGTGGCCATGCTCACGGACGGTCGCTTCTCGGGTGGCTCGCACGGTGCGTGAAAAGCTCCAAGCCATCGGAGTCGCTCATCTTGGCCCGTAGGCTTTATCATTGGCCACATTACGCCCGAGGCCCAGGTCGGCGGCCCCATTGCGCTCGTCAAGACGGGCGACATTGTCGAGATCGACGCTGTCCAGAACCGCATCGACATCACCGGCGTCTCGGAGAACGAGATGGCGTCGCGGGCAAAGGCGTGGCGCGCGCCGCCGCTCAAGGCCACGCGTGGCACCCTCTACAAGTACATCAAGAACGTCTCGTCGGCGTCGCTGGGCTGCGTCACGGACGAATAAGCATAGTGTCGTAAAAACAATTGCGTATGTATCTAGTCCGATGGCGTGTCGACGATCCAGAGCCGCAGCACCATCTCGTGCGGAGCGGCTTCGTCCGGAAGCCACTCGGACGCCACTTGAATGTCCTTCCGCAGCTGCATGAGCCGCGTGAGCAATCTAGCGTCCTCCTGTTAGCTACGAAGAGTTGCTTTTGCGTACTTGATGAAGCGGTTGCCGACGTCGGTCTGGAGCTTGGTGATCTCGAGGGCGCGCGCGCGGAGGTCGGCCGACGTCTTTCCATCGAGGAGGTGCCCGATCCACGTGAGGCAAAATGAAAACTTTTTGAGGCTCATCTTGCAAATGTCATGGCTACGGTCCTTAGCACCCAAGTCCTGGAAGAAGAGAGACGCACCGAAGCAAGTCGAGGAGCTCATCCTCCGGCTCCAAGCGCGGGTACTGGGACAGCATGCGCTGCAGCACGCGGTCAAAGAGCTCTTCGTCGTGGTCGTGGCCGTGCACGCCGTACGCGTAGCACTTGTCGCAGAGCTCGACATGGGCGCAGCTCCGGCAGACCCATTTGGGTCCTACGATGGGGCTGCGCTGGCAGCCGTCGCACGTTGCCTTCTCGTGCACGAACCGCGTGGGTGTCCGCTGCGGCGTCGACGAGCGGGAGCTCAAGCCCATGAGTTTTTTCGCTTTGGACGAGAGCGAGTTGAAGCGTGTCGGCTGGTGGGCGTCGGGCGACGGCTCAGCAGAGCCACCACTGACGTACGGGCTCGTCGGATGGTTCATCATGGCGCTCGTCGACCCGCCAGAGACGCGGTGATTGTAATTCATTGGCGGGGTCGGTGGCGCCTGGAGCGCGCGCGAGACAAAGTACGGCTTGGTCGAGTGCAATTCTCGTGGCCCGTGGAGCACCGCGATGGAGGCGTCGCCCGAGTCGTGGAGGCTAAAGAGGTGGTCGGCGCCGTACGGGTTGGGCTTGGACTGCGACGAAATGCGCTCGCGCGGACTCGGGAGGATGTCGTGGAGCGATGCGGCCGTGCTTCGGCGCTCGTGCTCCTCCTCCGAGACGATGCGGGCGTCCGTCACGATCGACCGGCGCATGCGCGTGTACACCTGGACGTGCCGCCCGTCCCGCGAGAGCACGGGCATCAAGCTCACGAGGAGGCCGTCGAGAGCCTCGGGTGGCAAGTTGGGCAGCACCTCGTCGATGTTCACATGCGCACCACCGACGACGGGCTCGATCATCTTGAGCAGCTGAGAACGCACTGGCGGCGGGAGCTTGTTGAGCTCCCGGTACAGCGCCGACGTATCACCGCCGTCGTCGTCGTCATGGGTCATCGGCGTCGTGTACAGGATCCATCCCTTCTCCATCTCGGAGGACCGCTGCAGCGAAGACCGGTCCGCGACGGGCGGCGCCGCCTTGACTTGCACATCGACGCTTGACAGCGTTGCACGTCGGATGTCGTCGAGTTCGCCGTGCACCTGACGCAGTCGCTCGCGCGCTTGCCGAAGGTTGTTGCTATGAACGTTGATGTCGTGGTCCTTCAGTGCCATCAGCTGCGAAAGCTGGGCATTCTCTTTCTGCGCTGCGAGAAGCTGCGTCCGAAGCAGCTCGTTCAGCCGCGTCGAGGAGCTCGCAGCATGCGTCGATGGCGGCTTCACCTTCTCTTGTCGCTGTTCTGAGCGCTTCCGCGCATCTTGGGCAACTTCGAGCATCGCGCGCAGCGCTGTGGCTTCGCTCGCCCTCGCCGCAAGCTCCCGCTTGAGGTACGCGACTTCGGTCTCGAGGCTCTGCGCTGCGTGCTGCGTCGCGACGAGCAGCTGATGAGACGAAGAGAGCGACGCCACCTGCTTCCGCAGCGCCTCGAGCTCTTGCCGGTGCTCGACCTTGGCGGCCGTCGGCCCATGCTGGTCCATGACACGAAATCCTCAACGAAATGACGGCGCCATCCAGGACTTAGCCTGTTAAAATTCGGCCCCAAGGCACTATAATTAGGAACTTAAGTCCTTGTTTCGTTGAGGCTCTAATTTGAAGTCAATGACGTGGCGCGCGGAATCGTCTCCACTCAACGGGCACGACGTCGACGTCAGGCAGACCAAGGGAACAAGACATAATGTGTTTCCCAAGTGGTAGACAGTCGTGTCGCGAGCACTGGCGAAATGAGGCTAATAACTTACGAGCTACCACTATTTATTGAGAGAAAAGGTAGGCAACTCCTTCCGTTGCATGTGCATTCAAACCCAAGGAGAGGTAATGCGAAGTTTATTAGTCAGTAGGCGGTGAGATGGCTTGACTGGGACGATCAATTTACCGGTAGTACGTCGGACGCATGCTTGAGTTCGAAGCTTTGCCGTTATGTCATCGAGATCCCTTTGAATGTTGACTTCAAGTACGTATGAAATGACGATCCGTGTACATACACCAACACTTGGCTGCTTGCAAGACGCGCGGAGGAGCTCTGCAGAGGGTGCTGCAAGTCAGTGTACCCGTCCCTTCATCATCAATCGTCACGAGCATCTTCATCGGCATCGCACGCACAGTATCCGGAACCGGATACCGTGGCGCCATTCAGTGGCACAAACAGACATGAACGAGCGTTTGGCCGTGGTGCACGTGGAGGTGACGCAAGTCGACCGGTTCCGCACCCGAATCAGCGCTCTGGAGGGCGTTACCGTCGCCTCTGTCGCACCGCCGCTTCTCTACGTGCGCTATCCAGCAGCCCAGTGGCCGATTCTCCAGGATATCTGCTGCGCTGGCCGCATCGCCGCCCACCGCGTGTACCATGTCGACGCGACGTGCCGGGACCCTGGCTGGATTCTATACAGCGCAGCAATGCTATCGACGCGCAGTGAAACCTTTCGAGTGATTGCGTACCCGAGCTCGCTCCAAACGGGTCTCGTCGCCCTCCTCGCCGAGCACGGGATCGCGACCGACCCGAAGCGCTACACGCACGAGCTGCACGCGGTTCATGACGCCACCGTCTTTCGCTTTGGCGTCGTGCCGCGCCGAGTCGTTGCGGAAGCTCCGCTGGCGGACGACGTGCCGTGCCGGGCCTACCACAAACTTGCTGAAGCGCTTCTCGACCAGACGCCGTTTCCGACAGGCTACCGAGCGATCGACATTGGCGCGTCACCGGTGGGTGTTGCTCCAGTCGAGCAGCGTGTCACCTTGTGAATAGGGTGGCTGGACCGAGTTCTTGTCGTCGGCGGGAGCGACCGTCGTTGCTGTGGACCCCGGCGAGCTCATTGTGACGCACCCGAACGTACTGCATGTACCACTGCTTCTCGAACACGCGCTCGACCAGATCTCGGCCATGGACAAGTTTCACGTGTGCGTTTGTGACATCAATATTCGCCCGCAGCTCATGGCCTCGCTGATTGCGTCGGTGGCGCCGCACTTACATCCGCACGCAATTGTCGTGCTAACGCTCAAGCTCAGCAAACGCCCGACCGACGCCGCCGTCGACCAAGCGATCCGCGACGTCTGCCACGTCCTCGGCGACGAGTTTGAGCACTTTCGCATTGAGTGGCTTCATGCCAACACGATCAACGAGCGCACGCTCTTTGCCCGTAAGCGATAGAGAGGTTCTATTTACCACCATCATATACTACTAGTATGGATTTGCGTGACCAAGCGACGCGCCAGTACCTTGCGCTTAGTACACTCTCGCCGCTGGTGAGAGCTCGGCTGTCGCGACCAGGCTCTCCGAGTGCTCGCTGTGCAAGGCAACAACGCAGCGGCAATACGTGGACTAGTGTCCAAGATAGACCAACGAGAGCGACAGTCGACCGGGAACAGTTGCAAGCTCTCCTGTAAAGCGTCATGTGTTGTAGATATCCCCGTGATATGTCACCATCAATGCTGGTGATGTGCATGACCCATGCCGTCGGCTGCAACACGCTTTGCTCGTGCTCGTCACCAGCAAATTCAAGAATGAATGAGCGGACCAAATGCTCCGCTTGGAGGCTACTCCCAAGTCGCCTCGTTACCATGGATGACCATGGATGTTACCGGTATTCAACCCAGCTCGACACAAAGCTGATACGCATTCGAGCACCAACGTCACTCATGCCGGTTACGAAGCTACTTGAAGCGGCGGCTTCTTTCTTCACTACTCGTAGACCCCGAGCGGCATTCGCAAGCTAAGACCACAACGCGGCATGTCGAGACATGTTCTTCAAAGAGCCGATGCAGTAGACAGGCGATGCCAACAACCACCGTTCTTCGTGGCTGCATCTGCATCGCTACGATGCAG